>NW_020885110.1:0-156969 GCF_003945725.1 Corapipo altera
CTGTGATTGGCTAGTTGTCCTCCAAGGTCGCTTGAAGGAGAGTTTGATGAAGGACGCCCCCAGACTCATTTGGAAAAGACCCTCGAGTACAGTACGCAGGTGCAGGGAAAGCCGCACGTGCGCAGAAGGGGTGCACTTACATAACCAAGGGGGAGGGATTGAGAACCCCTGACGGGGCGGTGCTGGCCACACCTGGGAGGTTGTGGTCTCAATTAATTGTTTAAAAAGGAGATAGTGCTCTCTCGGGGAGAGCTAGCTTTACTTCAAGGACAACGTTGCCTTCTGGAGGGGATGCTTGCCAGCTTGTTAACTTGTTGACTCTACGAGGATGCCGCTTCTGCTATGGGTAATTATAGGTATGCTAGGTCGGTAAGATAACTTTATAGGCAACAGCTGGGTAACTGGGGAGGTCCCGCTGGGGGCTTATTCCTCTCCTCGTTCCTCCCTCTTGGGTTTGTTCATTTTCTTGGCCACCTTTTGTAATAAATATTGGGGTTTTTTGTTGAGCTGGCAACGGTGTCTGTTTTTCGTGTCTGTATATCTCGGACCTTCCCTGATAAAGTAACCCCCCTCCCCGATACAGGGGGGCAGAGGAAAGACAAATTCTCCTGAATTCCTAACCTATAACAGTCCCCCACAGGGTCACAGCATTCTTTGGACACATCCCCCTGCTCCAGTATGGTCTCTGGGCTGCAGGTGGATCTCTGCATCTCTGTGGCCCTGCATGGGCTGCAGGAACACAGCTGCCTCACCATGGTCTGCACCATGGGCTGCAGGGGAATATCATCTCCAGTGCCTGGAGCACCTCCTGCCCCTCCTTCTGCACTGCCCTGGGAGTCTGCAGAGCTGTTTCTCTCTCACATTCTCACTTCTTTTTCTGACTGCAGTTGCTATTGCACAGCAGTTTTTTTCCCCTTCCTAAATACGTTAGCATAGAAGCTCCAACACTGTCAGTGATGGGCTTGGTCTTGGCCTGTGGCAGGTCCATCCTGGAGCCAGCTGGCATTGACCCTATCCGGCATAGGGGAAGCTTCTAGTATCTTCTCACAGAAGCCACCCTCACTACCAAAAACCTTGCCATGCAAACCCAATACACAGAGACATTGATATACCTACCCCCAATTCCTTTACACTTTCCTGGGACTCCATATATTACTGAGACACACTAGTGGCAAAGACCTGGTTTAAGCTAGCACAGAGTATTTTCATGTGAAGCTGTATTAACTAAAATATTAGAAAGTGTTTCTTTGGTTTAACTGGTACAGCATGCTCCTATGCACACATACAAATGGATCTGGGAAGGGAAACAAGCAGGACACTCTGGGCTGCATGCTTCCACAGAGCAACCAGCAATGTAGGAAACAAGAACACAAACGTTGTCATGAGTGGGCATCAGATGTGAACTGACACTGTCACTGTCATCTTTGGGTATGCTTCCACCCTATGGTGAGAGATTGTCTCACATTTTTCATGGAGGAGGGCATTCATTTGACTTCGCCAAAGGGTGAGATTAAGTTAGCACAGAGCTGTTGACACTACAGAGGTTAAACTCAATTGCTATTTTTTCTGCTAAAATAATAAATTTTGTCTTACCAAAGGGAATTCCAAGTCTTTGATTAATTTTTAATTTTTGCTTCAGGTCAAGATATAAATTATTCAGTGGTGTTCTATTCTGCTGTACTTTCTGTTTTCTACTGGTAACAACTTCTTCCTCTATTAAATCTTGTCCTCCTTCTTTGGACGAAATATCCCAACAAATCCACTCTTCACCTTCTGGACAGTCTGACCCTAGTCTGGTTCCTGTCAGTCCCAAGTTTGTCACCACCCAGTACTGCTTATAACCCTCCACACAAGTTTCTCGTTCGTCTTTATTATAACATGCCTTGTTCACATATTTGTGTGCCCTAAAGGTCTGTATTACACTTTCTTTATAATAAGCATTGTGATAACATTTTGGACAGCTGCTCTCAACAGTAATAATCACCAACTGTAACACTATTATAGTAAGCAGAGGTCCAGCATGACATGTGCCTCCACTCCCCATGCCTATTGGTTTGCAACCAACAGCAGGGTAAAAGATCTTCTTTGTGGCCGGTACAGAGGCCAACTCGGTCTTGCCCTCTACTATCTTCTCTTTAGCAATACTAAAGGCTGGTGAGAGCTATTAGATTTGTCGCTTGCATAAACTTCCTTATGCAACAACAGTAATATTTAGTTCACAATGCTTTATATAAAGAGGTAATGTACTCACAGTTATTACACTCTAATCCAACTGTGAGATGTAAACCTATCCCTTGTGTTCATATCTTGTTCTCACAGTTCAACTTGTACCTACTTTATCAATTTTTTCATAGGTGACCCTTCCCATGAACCAGAGATCCCAATTCATTCCACAGCAAGATGATGTCTTTCTGTAATGTTCTTCCTTCTTGAATTCTGTAAGAGATTTACTTCTGAGTTATTTTTATCTTGGGGAATTCTCCTTGGCATTCCCATTTAGGGACAGCAGGAGGAGGCATTATTGGTCCTTTGACTCTTGCACTATGAGTCCACCCTTTCTCCATTGTTCTTACTGGTGTCTCGGTAGGTCCCTCCCACTCTCATTTTAGTGACTCCTCTTTCCAAGTTTTTATTAGAACCCAGTCCCCTGCAGAAATGTTATGTGTTTTCATTTCCAGTTTCACAGTTTGAGGCAATAATCCCCGTTGCCCGAGATCTTCTAGTCTTTTTGCTATCACTGTAATATATTCTTTGAGGTGCTTATCACCCACTTCCAGAGTAGGGGTCTTACTACTATCTTTGTGGCATGCGAGATAAGGTAACCCAAATAACATCTCATATGGAGATAAATTCAAATCTCTACTGGGGGCTGTTCTGATTCGAAAAAGGGCCAGAGGCGAGCATTTGGTCCAAGGGAGTCCCATTTCCGATGTTAATTTAGTGATTGTTCACTTCAAGGTCTGATTCATACGTTTCACCCTTCCTGAACTCTGTGGATGCCATGGAGTGTGATACTGCCAATTTATCCGTAAGGCTTCTCATATCAGTCTTAAGAGCTTTGAGATGAACTGTGGTCCCCAATCAGAGTCGATGGTTTCAGGCACCCTGAACCTAGGGATTATTTGTTCCAATAATACTTTAAGTGCACTTTGTGCAGTAGCTCTTAAGACTGGGAGTGCCTCTACCCAGTGAGTGAGGTGATCTACAATTACAAGGAGATATTTCCATCTCTGCACTAGAGGTAATTCTGTGAAATCTACTTGAACCTTTTGGAAAGGTTGGCTGGTGAGTTCTCGTCCTCCAGGAGAACAAGCTCTTTGCACCTTCTTATTAACCTTTTGACAAATCAAACATTGATCTATTATTTGTTTTGTGATGGCATATATTCCCAAATAGCCGTAAGTCCTTAGGAACATCTGTTCTAGAGCCTGGGCTCCCCAATGAGTGCTGCTATGCAACTCTTTTAATAGTTCCTATGCAATTGCTTCAGATAACATTTGTCTCCCATCTGGAAGGAACCATTTTCCTTCCTCATTCTTTTGAGTGTCTATTTCAATTAGCTTTCGTTCTTTTCTTTCAGTGAATATTGGTTGTGGAATTTCTTTTGGCACTGGCATTAAAGCCATTATTCTAACCTTAGGTATGCTGTGACTCAAGGCTGCTTCTTGAGCTGTCTGATCGGTGTGGTAGTTTTAGTCTAGGCCTTCCTTGGTGACCAGTTTGTAACCAAGGAAGTGGTCATATTACCCAGTATTCCTTATGACTTTTACGTAAGCCAGGGGTATAAAGAAGAAGGGAGGAGAGGCCTTCGCTCTCTTCCCTTCCAGTGGCTCTGGAGGTGCGGGTTCTCTGCTGTCTGTTCTGCCGTGTGGGGGAGTGAAGCCTGGTAAGGCCTAGTGGGACCTTGGGAGGCGGAAGGTGCCAGTGGTTGTCCAGCACAACTGTGCTGTCCCAAGGAGAGTAGTAAGATACTCTTTTGCTAATTCTTTAGTTGCTAGATATTGAGTTTTTGATCGTGTGTATTTTATTTGTTTTTGTTCCTTTTTTCTTCCCCCCCCCTTCCCTTTCCGTTTTCCTTTTGGAATTGATTGTACATAGTATTTCAATTGTATATAAATGTAATATACATAAATACATTTATTTTTATATAGTTTGGCTAGTTTGGATTTTTCATAGTTTTTTTCCTTAGCTCTTTGCCGGAGTTTTTTTGTGTTGGGTCTGGGAACTTGGCGGGGAGCCAAGTAAAACTTAGACAATCGGCTAATCTGTTTCCCTGACAGATAACATCCTTCCCTTTCTGGTGTCCTCTAACATGTACAACCGCAACCTCTTGAGGTCACTGAATTTCCTCCAGCAACATTTCCAGAAGTTCGTAATGGCTCAAATTCTTCCCCTGAGATGTCATCATCCCTCTTTCATACCAGATTTTTCCAAAGACATGCACTACTCCCCAGGCATACCTCGAGTCAGTGTAGATGGTCCCTATTCCTTCCCCCACTATTCGTAATGCACTAATCACAGCATATATTTCACATGCTTGAGCTGACCAGTCACTCGGAAGGACTCCTGATTCTACTACAGTGAACCCTTTCTTATCCACCACTGCGTAACCACCACTCTTGAGGAACCGTCAGTGAGTAGATGTACTCCCCCCTTTTATTGGATTATCCATTAAGTCTTCTCTAACTTTTGTTTGGTAATTTATGATGTCTAAGCAGTTGTGCTCAACCTGATATCCTACTTCTTTTTGTCCATAGAGAAACTGGGAAGGATCTACACATGAATTGATAGGGTAAGGTCATCTCTTTCCATCAATATAGTCTCATATTTTAAAATTCGGGAGTCTGTCATCCATTTTCCTGACCTCTGGGTTAAAATTGTTCTCACTGCATGTGGAGTGTTGTCGTAGTTTGAGACCCCTAAAATCCTATTCCCGAGTCCAAGCCCCCCCTCCCACATCTCAACCCAGTGTGAGATGGGTTTTCCAGACACAACACAAAACTCAATATGGGGGGAAGGGAATTACATTACAATCACTATACAATTAAATATTACAATACATCATATACATAATCTTAACTATCTCTCCTATGATAAATCAGTATTTACATTGGATCAAATCTCTTCTCCCTCCAATAAAAGTCCAGAAGGGAAAAGGAAAGATCCTTCCACCTTTAGGGCAGTAGCCTCTCTTCTTCCATGCAGCAGCTGTAGCTGGATTGTTGTAGCTGGATCTCTTTCCAATACACACAAGGGGGTCTCCTCTCACCCCTCTCACCGTGGGCTGCGATGCAGGGACAGGCTGGCTTCACCACGTCATATCACGAAGGGCAGGAGTCTTCGTGACGGTCCCTTTTCCTCAGGGGATTCAAGCTCCCTTGAGTCAGAACGTTAGGGCAGCTTTCAGTTGAAAGTCTTTGCCTCAAGCGTTCCATCAGAGCTCCTTTGCTCTGTCTCAAAACTGCCAGCTTGGCAGCAGCAGCAGGGGGGCAGGCCACTTCCCCCACATTCCTTCTGGCCGTCCTGGTCCAGCTCTGGCACATCTGAGCTTCTTAACTCCTCTCGCCGGTACTGCTGCATTCTAAGACTCCCCTCAAATGGGAGTCCACCACCCCTCCTCTCTAGGAGGTGTCTCAAAAGGGGTTTTGGGGTTTTTTTGTTCAGTTCTTACCCCAAAACTCTGTCCGTAGAGCTTAGTTTTCTCTCTCTCTCTCTCCATTAGAGACCTCTGTGTCTTCTTGCTTGGCTGCAAGCTGCCTCTGCTGCTTTTCTTATCTCTTGGCTTTCAGCCATAGTCTCTCCATTCACTGCTGTCTCTGCCACTGTTCCTGCTGCTGCTCACAATGGAGAAACTTCCCCCAGCTCTTAGCTACAGATACCTGGCCCAGCCTAACACTGTTGCAAGTTTCTGCAGCCCCCCAGCCAGGGCTGCGGGGGCCCAGTCCCCAGTGGGGCACCAACCCTCTCTCTCTCTCCTTGTGGTCGAAGAACATGGCCACTTCTCCTCCAACAATCACCTCATCAACCTTCTTTTCCGGTCTGGTTGTGATATGTTTAAATTTTGCATGAGCGCTGATTGGATCAACCCCAAGGGACTTTTTTTCCCCACCACAAGTGTGAACCCTGATTTTTGTTCCAAAAGTCAGTTTCCTAGTCTCTTCTACCAGTATTGCTGTGGCTGCTACTGCCTGCACACAGGTTGACCATCCCCTGATCACTGGGTCTAAGAGCTTTGATAGGAAGGCTACTGGTTTTCTGATCTCTCCCCACTCCTGGGTCACTACTCCTTTTGCTATACCTTCTGAAGTATTCGTGTAAAGATTGAAAGGTTTTTTTAGATCGTGTAATGACAATACCGGAGCTTGAATCAAAACCTCTTTTAGTTTCTCACATTTTTCTTGTTCTTCTGAGGAATACTCTGCCCAACTACCTCTCTTGGAGGCATCATCCAGTAGTTTTTCATACAAAAATTTGGCTTTGTTGCTATAGTCTGGTATCCACAGCCTACAGAACCCTATTAACCCTAAAAACTGTCTTATTTCTCTCTTTGTTCTCGTGAGGGGAAGGTCTAGTATTCCTTTCAATCTTTCTAGATAGTTTTTTTTCTCCTCTCTTTATGATGTGCCCCAAGTATTTCACTTCTTTCTCCACGAACTGAAGTTTATTCTTTGACACTCTCAGTCCCTGCTCTCCCAAAAAATTTAACAACCATACTGACTCTTTCTCCACTTCTTTTTGGGTTTCCCCAGCTACTAGTAGATCATCTACATGCTGCAGGATGGTAATTCCTTTGTTTGGACTAAATTTCAACATTATGCTCTTTAGGGCTTATCCAAAAACGTTGGGTGCTTCAGAGAACCATTGTGGGAGCACTGTCCACCTTAACTGTTGTTTTCTCCCGGTATCTGGGTCCTCCCACTCAAATGCAAAAATATCCCTAGACCCCTCATCTAATGGGTAGGCCCAAAATGCATCTTTTAGATCAATCACTGAAAATCATTTGCATTCTGGAGGTATCTTACTCATTATAGTATACGGGTTGGGAACAACTGGGTGTCGTGTCCGAACTATTTTATTGATTTCACAAAGGTCTTGGACTAATCGATATGTCCCATCACTTTTCTTTACTGGTAAGATGGGAGTGTTGTATGGGGACATGCAAAATTCTAATAGTCCATCCTGAATCAATTTCTTTATGATCTGGGATAATCCTTTCCTCCCTTCCATGGAGGTGGGGTACTGCCTAATCCAAATAGGGGCTTCCGTATATAGTTTTACCAATAAAGGTTCTATTTTCAGTCTCCCCCTATTCCCATCCTCAGCCCATACATGTGGATTTATACCTAAACCCTCGCTTAATACAAAAAGTTTGACTTCAAGTTCTTCTCCCCGAGGTATTATTCCTATCCCCAATGGCCCCATTAAATCTCTTCCCAACAAGTTTGTCCCAGCCTGGGGCACTATTAATAAATCCCTTTCCAATATTCTCCCATTCCCTCGTATCAATACTGAGGGTACCACAAAAGCCTCAAATTTCTCCCCTTTAGCTCCCATCGCAGTAATTTTCTGATTAGATACTTCTACTCCCAAGGGGGGCTGAGTTACATAGATCTGTTGAGCTCCCGAATCCACCAGAAAGGTGGTGTCCTCTTCCTGGGGTCCTAATTTCAGATTTACTAAGGGCTCCTTTTCTGTCTCTGACCCCAGGAGGAAGAGCCCCTGACACCCCTAATCCGAGCATTCCTGTAATTGGAAGACACAGATATCCTTCTGTCGCCTCGGGCATTCTCTTCTGAAATGTCCTTTCTGCCCACAATAATAGCACTCTCCTTTCCCCTCTTGTACAGTTGGGCAAGCTAAATTTGTTCTTAACTTTTGCGACCCTTGAGGGGGTTTCCTGAAAGTTTGAACCTCTTGTTCCTTGCCGCCTCCACGATTACCATACTTCTTTTGTAATGTCCCTGCAAATCCCTGGCCCGTAACCTGTCTTTCCTCCTGTTTGTTCACCTTCTTAACTGTAGCTACCATTAGCAGAGTCTTTTGTCTTTGTCTCTCCTCATCTCCCCAAACATATACTTTCTGTACTTCCTTTAACAATTCATTCAGATCTTTTTCACTCCAGTCCTCTAGTTTCTCTAACTTTTTCCTAATATCTACCCATGAATGAGTCACAAAGTTAGCTTTCAATATCTGTTGCCCTGTTGGAGTATCTAACCGAACTCCCGAATATTGCTGTATATCCTTTTTCAGCCTCTCTAACCATTCAGTCGGTGACTCATCCTTCCCCTGTCTCCCATCAAAAGCCTTGGCCATATTCTGCACCCTGGGTGCTGCTTCCCAAATTCCCTTCACAATACAATTCTGATAATCAATCATGTTTTGTCTCCCTTCCTCTGTATTCTGATTCCAATTTGGATGAGCCACAGGCATCTTCTGTTCTCCATTCTGACTGTGCACCCCCTGAGGGTGCTTCTGGTCCCAGATACAAATTCCCGTTGCCCTGATCATTTCCCTCTCCTCCACAGAAAATAATATCCCTATTACAGATTGCATTTCATCCCACATATATATATTAGGTCCTAAAAACTGGTCAAATTGCTCTGCCAGACCTAATGGATCTTCTAGTAGTTTCTTCATTACTTTCCCAAATTCCCGTACCTCAGTACTCATCAGAGGGGCATTCACATAGCCTATACCCCCTTGTGCCCTCTGCATTGGGACTTCTCTAAGGGGATATAGTCCCCTGGGTGCTACCGAACCCTGTTCCTTCCTGGTTCTACTCTGTGTCCGGGGAGGACTTGGAGAAGGTGCTGAGTTCGAGTTTTGCACCTCATTCTCCCTGGGATTATACAGGGGAGGATTTGGGATCATATTACCTGAAATATTTTCTAAAGGATCCCACCCAGAGCTCTTCTTTTTCTGGTCACTTTGGTCACTACTTTGGTTACTAATAACTGTATGGACCGGGAATAGCCTGACAGACCCTTTCCAACAAGTAGCATATTCACTTTCTTCTGCATTCAACGGTCCCTTCCTATTCACATAAACGTTCAATGCTTGACAAATCTAATCTTCAAATGAACCAAATTGGGGCCAGTGAATATTGCCTGATCTTATAGGACCTTTAGTCCACTCATACATACAATATTGGATCATAACTGCCTTATTCTTACCCCGAGTCTTTCCCGACTCGTCCCACATATCCAGCATCCTGCCTAGAGGGCTATCTGGGGGGACTTTTTACTTTTCCCAGCCCCCATCTCAAGGAGTGAGCACACATTCTCTGCACTTCCAAGGCTTCTCTCTAAGCCGCCGCTTAAAAGCCTCCTCCCTAAACTGGAGCCGCCTAAAACCTTTTTCTCTCAGGCACAACTGCCTCAAAGTTCTCTCTCTCTCAACCAAAGCCACCCACTCCCAGGCGCAGCCACCTCAAAACTCTCTCTCAACCAAAGCTGTCCATTCTCAGGCGCAGCCGCCTCAAAGCTCTCTCTTTCTCTCTTTTAATTGGAACCACCCAAAAAGCCTTTTCTCTGTAGGGGGCGTGTCTAAAGGCACAGGGGATGTGCCGAGGTAACAGAGCCCAAGAGAGCATGCCCCGACATAGGTAACCTGGTTGGTTAGAGAAGTCACATGGTGTTAAGGAATAAAACCGCGCCAAGTTTGAAATAAACTCTCTTTGTCCACACCACCGCACGAGGAGCATTTTAATTCCTTGTTATACAAGGGTGCGCTGCTACATATGGCAACCCGAACAGCGACATTTCGCTTATATTAAGCCAATTATCCTGGACTCTTTTAGCTTATATTAAACCACATATTCTCCTGAATCAGGAATTCAGCCGGTGGTTCCGGTATCGTCTCAATTCTCGGAGACGGGAGCCTTAACCGCAAAAAACCTTGACGTCAGTAATCCCGTGGTCTTAGTAGCATCTAAGAAACGGAAGTTAATTTAGGAGCTCAAAAAATATTAGGAAAGTGCACGAGAGAAGAGAAGAAAGAAGTTGAAAAAGAAACCGAAAGGTCGAGCAGCAACCGGATAGAGCAGAGGGTCCACACAACATCAATGCTGTGAGTCGGACTGGGAGGCACCCCGCACGCCTAAGACTGCTCCCTGGGCGAGAGTGTGCCTGCAGCTCGGAGACCCGGGCCGCGGAGCACCTTAATATCGTCAGGGAAAAGCCGTTGGTTCCCGTAGGTCGGCCAATCTGGTAAAAGCGGCCTTGCCGCTGCCGAGAGCACCAGCCGGACCTAGTGCGGGAAGCAGCTTTGCTGCTGCCGCCTCTTAACATCTCCAGCCACCGCCGGGCCCCCACGGAGCCCCGTTTCAGTTTCTGTTCAACAGAAACTGCCGGGGCTCCCTGCCTACTTGCCGCCTCCGACCAGCTCCGCGCCGAGCTTAAAGGCGCCGCTGCGACCCTGCCACCCTTCCCCCCGCGCGTACCGCAGTCTACAACCGCGGGGAAACGGCCGAGCCACGCACGTGCGCTGGCCGCCCCCCCGCGCCGCAGCAGGGACCCGCGCCGGGAGTATCCGTCTAACGGAGCCCAGCGCTGCCTTAACACCGCCCGCTGCCCCTACCAAAACCACGCTGCGCTCAAAAGCCACGTGGAAAAGCAGAACTGCGCCGCGACCCCCGACCGCAGCACCCGACTGGCACTCGCTGCCACGTGACTGAGCCGCTGCCGCGCCGAACCGCCGCCGCCGTGAACGCCGTGCCCGCCGGAGCCGGACCCGCGCCGAGCCGCCGCCGCGTGACTGAGCCGCCGCCGCTAGCCACGCGCCGAGCTGCCCGCGCGCCGAGGACGCCCGCGCCGCGCCCGCCGTTTGCAGCCGCATCGAGGAGCCCAGCCGCCCCCCCGCCCGCCATCGCCGTCACCCACCGATCCTGCCCCGCGCCGAGCCGCCGCCACGCGCCCCTCCACGCCACAGCCGCAACAGACCCGGACCCCGCAGAGACGCCGAGAGAAAAAACCGCAGAGAAAAGACTGCCAGATAAACAAAACTGCTACACAAAGGACTCAGAACACGTAGATAAGGTAAACACAGACACTTGTTTCCATAGAAACCTCATGATACATTGAAACTAAACACACACACAGGCGATCGCCAATTTTTGTAATATAAAGCAGTTTACTCGGTTATAAACTCTGCCGCACAAAGCACACAGGGAAGAACAAAAAACCCACACCGCACCCCCCGCACACACTGCTGGTAGCAGCACAACACAACATAGTAACAGAAACTCAGGAAACATACCAGGGAAGGGGACGGGAGCCGGGAAAACACAGTCGCTGGGAAGGGACAGAATTGCCATGCAAGCTCCTGGCCTATGGGCCCACAGCAGGCAATTCTGTTGCAGCGATGGGGAAGCTAATTCAGCGACCTTACCCCATTTCGCTGTGGATGACCAGCGACCACGTGGCCCGGTGTGGCCGCAGCCATTTTCCCCTCCTCACATTCCAAACCCTGACCCTTCTCTTCCGGCCCAGGTCCAACCCCGCCCCACCCACAGACACGAGAAGGGAGGCGACCCCGCCCCCTATTCGCCGCCTGTACCGCCCACCACCCCCCAACAGGGAACCGGTCTCACCGAGGCTACAAGGGGGGAGAACTAGGAGGGATGGGGGGAGGGGAAGAAAGAGGGGGAGAAGGAACAAAACAAGATTCCAACGGGAGGGATCAAAAGGGCAAAATGGGAGAAGTCAGCTAACACGTGGGAACAATGTCTAGACAAGGCAATTCGTATGGAAAGCCTGAATGTTAATCAGGCATGCCCAGACGATATTAACCAAAGCCAGTCCCCTCAGACTCCAGCCCTGGATAGGGCTACAGAGAACCTGAGGCATTTGATAAGAGGTTCTGGTCTGTCTTTAACCAATATTTTCAAATATTTGGAGGCATTGAGTTACATCTATCTTTTCACCACATATGACTGGGAAGAATTGGTAAAATTAGTTCTCAGTAACACCCAATATACAGTTTGGTTAACTGCTTTTCAGAAAAATTGCTCTATTCATATTAAATACCCACAGGCAGGCATCACGGCACACCAATTAAGCAGGGAAGAAAATTATAGTATAGATCCACAATCAAAGTACCATAGAGAGATAGCCAGGCAAACCCTAAAATCTATGGGAAGCATTCTCACTGCAGATCAAGATGATCATCTGTCCCCCATTAAAAGGTTACAAAGTTATACTGAGTTAAATTTAAGATGTGTAGACCAGCTGCAGTCTGCTTTAAACAAGCAAATTAAATACAATGAAGCCAGAGAGATGCTGTACAAGCATTTGGCTTTTGAAAGAGAAAATGCAAACTGTGAAGGAGTTTTGCAGAACCCTCCTGCAGGGGAGAACTGTGACTTTATTGAGCTGGTACAGTCCTACCAGAATGCTAGCTCTGAGAAGGAGCTACCTGCCTCTTTAGCTGCAGCTTTAGATGCCCAGATAAGAGTACAGAAAGAAGTCAGACACACAGCTAGTTGTATTAGTTGTGGAGAAATAGGTCACTCTCAGAAAGATTGTCTGTGGAAGCCCCTAGTAGCAACATTCCATAAACACCCTAGCAACACAGAAATGACTGAGTTATACCAAAGGTGCCATAAGCAAGGTAAAAGATGTGCTACAAGCATTATACTGCTTGTAGGAGCCCTGCTCGCTGTAATCCTTTGTAGTACTACTTTTCATGTGCAAGAAAGGAAACAAATTAAGGCAAGCCACAATATGCCAATAATCAATCCCCAAAATACCTGTGTATCCTGGACCCCAAAGAAAGGTGACAGGTGGAAAACATTGCAAATGTTAAGAGCAGAACACGCAGTCAAAAAACATGCAGAAGCCTTGCAGATCGGACTGCCCCTACCTATAAGGCTTCTAGCAAATTGGCCACGAGTGGTAACTGATTCAAAAAACCATTCCTTTACCATTCTCCTTCACTTGGAAGGTGCCCAGAAACCTTTCTTTTCCATCATGGTTTTAAACAGTGCACAATCTATGCAAAGTCACTGCTGGGCTGCCCTTCCTCAGGGGATGCAAAATACATCAATAAAGTATCAGACAGCCATAATACATCATTATGCAGATGACACATTCATAACCACGGCCACAAGAAATGAACTGCTATTTGTTCCTGCTGCTTTAACCAAAACCACCCAAGATGCAGATCTTCAGGTTGTTTCAGGAAGAATCCAACAACCGCAACTCTGGACTTGCCCGAGACGAGAGAACCCAGCAAAAAGGTTCTACACAGCTGACACAACTCGAGGTAAAAAACATTTATATTTACAGGAGTTGCAGAAGCCTCAGAGAGCTACCAATTGCTTAAAACCTGTCTTAAGCATAACCATAGGGGATCTATACCCTCTCTTTATGTTGCTAAGGGAGAACTTCAATTTAAAGTCTGACAAATCGTCAGCTGCAGAGGCAAACCAAATGTTAGAGAATTATACCAAGGTGATAAAAGGCAAACAGAACAACAGAGATGCTGAAAGGCAATTCTGCCTAGTTCTTGTTTCCAGCAGGTATGAAGCATTGCAGTTTGTTTCAGTGGGATCAAACTGAGAGAAGCCCACTGTTGGTTCTAAAACAGCTTTTCTGTCATGCCACACCACCTAAAATCTGTGTAAACTGCTTATATGTTTGCAAGCTTGTCATTTAGGGCAGAGCACGACCGAGAGAACTGGACGGAAAAAATCCTGCCTTTACCAACATTCCAGCTTTGAAAGACAATTTGGATAGGATGACAGCTGAGGACGCCGGATTTTAAGATGCCCTGGCAAGTTTTAGTGGTAATATGTTAATTCATCTCCTTGAGCACAGATTGTGACAGAAATCTGCAATTTGCCTTTAAAGGCCACACCAGATGCAAAACTGAACCAGTGAAAGGCCTCAGGGTCTTCACACATGCATCTGGAAAACCACAAAATGCTGCAATGACTTGAATAAATCCTGCCACAGAACAGTAGGAAAACTACAGCCATGAACCAAGCTTCTGTATAGTTCTGAGACTGAATGTCATTCATGTTACCTTGGAAAAGTTTTTTGGATGTTATGATTGTGCTTATTATGCTATAAGATTAATATCCTGTCTTGAAAGTTAATTTCCTTGAGATATTGTTAACCCTTACCTGTTGTTTAAAATGCGTTCTGTTTGGTTCCTGTGAGTTGCAGAAGGTATGATTTCTATATATATGTACACAAATCACATCCTGACATGCCACAGACAATAACTGACAGTAACTAAGAAGCTGCTAAAGCAGCAATGTTTAACACTATACCCAGAGTTTTAAGGCAAGCAATTGTCTCATTCATTACATCAGAATACAGGTTCTCTAAAGAGACCATTCAAAATAACAGTTAATAAAAGCTACATCATCAAGGTATGCTCACACTGTCAGGAAATTCCTGTCACGCCGTGTCAGAAAGTATTAACCCTAGCTGGTTAATAGCAAGTGAGTTCTAGCAAACAGATATATACATCTTTGAATTGGACATGTTGAAAATGTACATGCAAATAGATACACATCCACAAAGCATAACTGCTGCTGCATCCACTAGACAAAACACAAAAGTGTAAAACACATGAGTTAGTTGCTTAGCAACCTTGATACACTTCAATAGATTAACATTAATAATAACCAGATACTTCCTATCAAATAGGAAAATTCTCATATCACGAGCATTCCACATTAAACCATAAAAGAGCAAAAGCACATCACATTTTGAAACACATGCTAAATTTAAACAAAAGGGGGGAGAACCAGTGTAACCTGTAAGAACATCTGTAAAAAGCTATGTATGTTATCAATTTTTGAGTTGTGACAGTGCTGAAAGAAGCAGGTCTGAAAAGCAGCACACACCTCAAGCATTTGTTCCTCCCAAACTACTAATCATGGTAAGAATTGATTTCAGGACATTGGACGAGATCCCTAGATTTTGTGACTCAAACAGAATTCTCCCAAGTGTGTGTAAAACCCTATTCAAATATGTGACCACAGCAGCAGGAACCAGAGCAATGCAGAAGTTTGAAAAGAGTTATGTTATGTTTTAAGTTTACACTAGAAAATGACCAACGTGGTGAAACACAGTCTCTGAAATGTGTGTGTGTGTGTGTTCGTGTGTGTTCAGTGTACGGTGGCCACCGATGAATGAGTGAATGAATGAAAATAGTTGTTTGACTAATCAAATGGAAAACAAAACACCTCACAAAATAATATTACCTCAGCCACAGGTCGCTTTTAAGAAATAAAAGTTTGCTAAGATTACCCTGTTTCTTAAATAAAGTTAAATCTCCCAGTTATAAAAACCCTCAGATTAAAAAAGTTGTAGTTTACACACAGATAAGATAAACCCAAGTTAATAAAGTTATCTCTCCAAGTTGCACTACCCTATAGGAATATAAGAAAGTTTTAAAAATGTTTACAATAGAAGTATAAGTAATCAAGCAAGCAATGTGCTGGATCACTGTGAAACTTGGTAACTTATAATGTTTTGATTGTTTGAATTGTTGTTTGCATTTTTGTTTACACTGTTATCGTGACTTCTTTTAGATATTTAGGAGAGGGGTGATGTAGGGGGCGTGTCTAAAGGCACAGGGGATGTGCCGAGGTAACAGAGCCCAAGAGAGCATGCCCCGACATAGGTAACCTGGTTGGTTAGAGAAGTCACATGGTGTTAAGGAATAAAACTGCGCCGAGTTTGAAATAAACTCTCTTTGTCCACACCACCGCACAAGGAGCATTTTAATTCCTTGTTATACAAGGGTGCGCTGCTACATTTCTCTAAGCCAGAGTCCCCCTGAAAACTCTCTTTTAACTGGAACCACCCAAAAAGCCTTCTCTCTAAGCTGGAGTCACTCACAGTCCTCCACCCCGAGGAGTACCGCACTCTTGCTCCACAACAACCACTTCGTCCCTTCACCGGCCAGTCCCCTTGCGGGGATATGGAACCACGGCTAGAAGGACTCCTCACTCGCTTCGCACCTTTTGGTGCGTCTCAGTCACACACATGCATACTCCTCTAACCCAACTGCCTGGTAATACTTCAAGGATAGCCCTTCTCTTTTCTTACCGGGTCCCATGTACAAAGTTTGACAGTTGCCGTGGATTAATTTCTATATCCAATTCGGTTTCTTTTCCGCTTTCTTTTCCCCTTTCTTTGTTTCACGCCATTCATCCTTGGGTCCTCAGTCGCTGCCATCCCAGGAGAGGGCCCAGGCCTCTGCACCGCCAAAATTGTCAGGGTGCACCTTCCAGGTTCACTGATCCCATTGGATCCCAGACAAGCCTCCAAATTGTGAGAAATATCTCTAATTAAAATTTTGGAGATGACCAAATAAAGTGAAGTAAAGAACTTTATTAACAGCGCACTGGGTGCACTGAACTCATGACCAGGTCCAAGCAGACCCTGAATGGGAGGGACGAGCCCTTTTAAGACCCTTTGATTTACATAACCACTCCCTTGCTCCTCCCATGCCAAACCTCACTCTTTTCTTCCTTAAAAAGGTGATATAGTCGTCTTCTTGCAGTCCATTGGTTGTTTTAACCAACCTATCAAGTTGCTTCCCTGCCCCCGGCCACATGGTCCCTTGGCAGTGAGCCCAGACTGGTCTTATTGCCTTACATACTTTCCAACCCACCTTCTTACTGTAACTTTTAGGGCAAGGTTTCTGCAAGTAAACAACAGCCCTCTTCCTAAGGAAAGAAAGCCCTAATTCTCTGTCTCTCATCTGCAGGAGTTGTGCCACTTTTGGCACTTTTGATGCAGCAAGAGCTTTCTTTCCTGGTACCTTCTGCCTCTGAGGAATCTTTGTTCGTATTCAAATTTGGGAGTTGGACTGGCAATATCAGGGCAGAACTCCTGGAAGCGAGCGACAGCCCTTCCCTTCAAGAAAGAAAGCCTGTAAATTTTGTATGTAGGTGCAGTGTGTGGGCCACCCTAGGCAATTCAAGGGTAGCAAAAGCTTTCTGTCCTGGCACGTTCTGTGTGGGAGGAATCCTTGTCCATATTCAATTTTGGTACTTTTACTGGTAATTTCAGCAGAGGGTTCCTGCAAGCGAACAACAGCCTTTTCCCTGAGGGAAGAGAACATTAATAACAAAAGGAGGAGCAAAGAAAACCTCCATTCTTTGAGGGACTTGGAGGGAAACATAGTTAATAGAGATGAGGAGAAGGCTGAGGTACTTAACACCTACTTTGCCTCAGTTTTTACCAGTAGGACAGGTGGCCCTCAAGGCAACCGGCCTCTGGAGCTGGTAGACAGAGATAGGAAACCAAATAGCCCCCTTGTATTCCAGGAGGAAATAGTTAGTGACTTACTGAGTCATCTGGATCCTCACAAGTCTATGGGACCAGATGGGATCCATCCTAGGGTAATGAGGGAGCTGGCAGAAGAGCTTGCCAAGCCGCTCTCCATCATCTTCCAACAATCCTGGCTCACTGGGGAGGTCCCATATGACTGGAAGTTGGCAAATATCACCCCAATCCATAAAAAAGGCTACAAGGCTGACCCTGGTAACTACAGGCCTGTCAGCCTGACCTCGGTGCCTGGCAGAGTTATGGAGCAGATTATCCTGTGTGAAATCACACAGCAGCTACAGGATGGACAAGGGATCAGACCCAGCCAACATGGGTTTAGGAAGGGCAGATCTTGTTTGACCAACCTGATCTCCTTTTACAATCAGGTGACCCACCTGGTGGATGAGGGAAAGGCTGTGGATGTGGTCTATCTGGACTTCAGCAAAGCCTTTGACACTGTCTCCCATAGCATACTCCTGGAAAAGCTGGCAGCCCATGGCTTGGACAGGGGCACTCTGTGCTGGGTCAGGAACTGGCTCAAGGGCTGGGCCCAGAGAGTGCTGGTGAACGGAGCTGCATCCAGTTGGCGGCCGGTCACCAGTGGTGTTCCCCAGGGGTCAGTGCTGGGCCCAGTCCTTTTTAACATCTTTATCGATGATTTAGATGAGGGGATTGAGTCCATCATCAGCAAATTTGCTGATGACACCAAATTGGGAGGGAGTGTCGACCTGCCGGAAGGCAGGAGGGCTCTGCAGAGGGATCTGGATAGACTGGAGAGATGGGCTGACTCCAATGGAATGAAGTTCAACAAGGCCAAGTGCTGGGTCCTGCACTTTGGCCACAACAACCCCCTGCAGCGCTATAGGCTGGGCACAGAGTGGCTAGAGAGCAGCCAGGCGGAAAGGGACCTGGGGGTGCTGATCGACAGGAGGCTGAACATGAGCCAGCAGTGTGCCCAGGTGGCCAAGAAGGCCAATGGCATCCTGGCCTGCATCAAGAACAGTGTGGCCAGCAGGAGCAGGGAAGTGATCCTTCCCCTGTACTCTGCATTGGTGAGGCCACACCTTGAGTATTGTGTTCAGCTCTGGGCCCCTCAGTTCAGGAAGGATATTGAGGTGCTGGAGCGGGTCCAAAGAAGAGCAACGAGGCTGGTGAAGGGACTGGAGCACAAGTCCTATGAGGAGAGGCTGAGGGAGCTGGGGTTGTTCAGTCTGGAGAAGAGAAGGCTTAGAGGCGACCTCATCACTCTCTTCAACTACCTGAAGGGAGGTTATAGCCAGGTGGGGGTTGGTCTCTTCTCCCAGGCAACCAACAATAGGACAAGGGGACATGGGCTCAAGCTCTGCCAGGGGAGGTTTAGGTTAGATGTTAGGAAGAAATTCTTTACAGAGAGGGTTATCAGGCATTGGAACGGCCTACCCAGAGAGGTGGTGGATTCACCATCCCTAGAGGTTTTTAAAAAGAGATTGGACGTGGCCCTTAGTGCCATGATATAGTAATTGGAGTTGGATCAGGGGTTGGACTTGATGATCTTGGAGGTCTTTTCCAACCCAATCTATTCTATGATTCTATGATTCTATGAACTCTTACCCTAGTGGTTTCTGGTGAAGGTTGTGGGCCACTCTGGGAACTCCATGGGCAGCTAGAAACTTCTGTCCTGGCACCTTCTGTCTGGGAGGAATCTTCTTCTGCATTCAATTTTGCGAGTCGGACTCACAATTTCAGTGCAGTGTTCCTGCACGGGAACGACAGCTCTTCCCCCAAGGAAAGGAAGCCCTTACCCTCATAGTTTCTTTTGCAGGTGGTGGGCTACCCTGTACACTCTATAACCAGGAAGAGCTTTCTCTCCTGGAACCTTTTGCCTGGGAGGAATCTTCTTCAGTATTCAATTTTGGGAGTTAGACTGGCAATTCCAGTGCAGGATTCCCTCAAGGGAACGACAGCCCTTTCCTCCCAGGAAAGAAAACCCTTATCCTCATGGTTTCTGATGCAGGTGGTGGGCCACCCTGGGCACTCCATGGACAGCTAGAGCCTTCTATCCTGCCACCTTTTGTCTGGGAGGAATTTTAATTTTAGGAGTTGGACTGGCAATTTCAGTGCAGGGTTCCTGCAAGCAAGCAAAACCCTTTTCCTTCAGAATGAAAGTCTGTAACATTTGGATGTCAGCTGCAGTTAGTGGGCCACCCTGGGTTCTCCATGGGCAGAAAGAGCTTTCTGTCCTGGCTCCTTTTGTCTAGGAGGAATCTTCATCCATATTCAATTTTGAAAACCAGACTAGCAATTTTGACGCAGGATTCCTGTAAGTAACAGCCCTTTCCTCCAGGAAAGAAAACCCTTTCCCTCGGTCTCTAATGCGCTGCTGGTGGGGCACCCTGGGCTCTCCATGGGCAGCAAGAGCGTTCTGTCCTGGCTCCTTTTGTCTAGGAGGAATCTTCATCCGTGTTCAGTTTTGGGAGTCAGACTGGAAATTTCAGCCCAGGGTTTCTTCAAGAAAACGACAGTCCTTTCCCCCAAGAAGGAAAACCCTTAGCCTCAATATCTAAGATGCAGTCAGTGGGCCACACTGGGATCTCCATAAGCAGCAAGAGCTTTCTGTCCTGGCACCTTTTGTCTAGGAGGAATCTTCGTCCGTATTCAATTTTGGAAGCCAGACTTGCAATTTCAGCGCAGGGCTCCTTGAAGCGAAAGATAGCCCTTTCCCCAGAAAAGAAAACCTTTACCCTCAGTCTGGCACAGTCCATGTCTCAGTTTAATGAGACTGAAGTGTTTTGCTAAGGAAGATGAGTTATGAGCAAGACCAAACTCCTGCCTCTCAGCAATTGTAAATCTGAAATTAAGAGGCTCCAATTGAGGAAGTATGGAGAAAGAAAAAATAATAGCCCTTTATTAAAGGATATATGTGTATTGGCAGAACAACAAAAGAACACAAAACCAACCAAACAATAATCCTGTACCCAAAAATCCCCTTCAAAAAGGAAACAGTTCAGTACTTTCTACTTTTTGGTGCAATTCTAATCACGATCAGGAGGGGGTGCTGTTGGATCTCTGGAGGAGCAGAACCTGCAGTTGCTCTATGGTGGCCAGCAGGGGGCGCTGTTGGGCGCTGGCTGTCACCCCGTGGGGCCCCGGTGCGTGGGAGAAGCCGAAATGGAGATCTCCCCCCCCACTAAGAAGGGGAAGGGGAAAAGGGGAAAAAGGGGCTCTTCCCGCAGACTCACGCTATCTGCAGCTGGTTGTGGCGGGATTTCCCCCCTTTCATCAATGAACACAAGCTGCTGATAACACGGGAGCGGAGGAGGGAAAGGGCAATCTCCTCCCCAAAAGGTTCCTCTGCAGATGGGTCAAGCATATGATGCCTTGAGGTCCATCTGGTTTTTTGATTTTTCTAATTGTTATAAGTAGTTATATAGCAGAAGTAGATTTAGAAGCGGCAACATTTCATTCCCTTACCCTTTGCACAGAAACTCTCCAACCCTATTACCCCATTCTATGCTTCCCATATCAATTCTACCCCCTGAATTCCAGTAGAAATGTTTCGTCTTTCTTTAAGATAGGCCTATTCTATTTAGAGAACACTTCTATCTTAGCCTAAACTGCAGAACATGGTCAGAAACTATGTGACCATGTACCCCTTGTACTCTGAAGAAGATGAAGATTGATGAAAAGAGGGTCCTGAAAAGACCCCCACCTCAATTCCCCAGGGGCGGGATGGGGGTGGATGAGGGCAAAAGCCACAGGGTGGGAAAACCTCAGATTGGCAAGCAGTATTATAAATTGTAACATCTGTACAGAGGGACTGGCACGTGCATCTTGTAATCTTATGCCTAGGCACAAATTAAACCCCTTTTCTTATCTCACCTTCAAAACTAATTTGCCTCAGAGTTTTTTCTCCCTGAATTTTCTTTTAGGCATCACCTCTCCGATGAAATCCGAGCAGGTCTGGCCTGGGGGCAGAACAGGGCACAGGAAAGCAGAAGCAAACTGGGGCCAGAAGCAGCCAGGTGACCAGGCTGAAAACAAAGTGAACCTCAGACCCCTCCAACACACACCTTCCCTGAGTTAGGGCAAAAGTGAAGTTCCTCCCATTTCCGAGGAGAGAAAAAACCCGAACTCATCACCCCTCTCCACAGTCTTCAGAGGGCCATTGTGGGCATAAGCGGCAGGTCCAGTGAGCCCCTGGAGGTTGAACCCCTGGATGAGTATAACATATTAGATGGTATAAAGCCTTTCCCATGAGAACAGTGAGGCTTATTAATCGTTCCCATGGACACAGCAACCTTGAGTATCAGGGAGTTGGCTGGAAAATTATAAGCAGTGCAAGGACAGGTCTGTTAACTGTGTTTCAGAGTGCACGTGTTAATTCCTGAGTGTTTTTGTAAAAAATATATTTACAGTAAGTGTGTGGGAAAGTCGGGGTTAGCTACCTCAATAAAGTTGCCTGCTGCGCTTAGGTGGCAGACTCCCTTGTCTCATCTCTCTGTGTGTGTGTGTGTCTACTTTCTCTAATGACCAAACCTGACCAATAGGAAAGATACCCCTCGACAGGCCATCACCTTGGAATGTGGATCTGCTGGTTAGTTCTTTTGTGTGGGTCAATCACCCAAGGCAAACCACTCTCCCGCGTTCAACATCTTTCTTTCACAATGATGCAGGGGAAAGAAAAAGAAAAAAAAAAGAATTTCCCCTTGATTTTTTTAGAACAAGTAAACCTATGACGTTATCCACCTCTAACTCTTTTTTTTCCTTTCCCATGCCACCACACTCTATCAAATTAAACCTTTGAACTACATACGTACATGCATTATTCTACCTATATACACATTCAAGAATATGTATATACAAGTATAGATACAGATACAGAGTTATGGCCAGTAAATCCAAAGATAAGATCCCCTTGAGGTATGCACCAGGTTTCTCCATCTTCCTGCATCACCCACCTTGGGCAAAAACAATCCCAAGAATGGGTTTGCCTTTGCTTGAGGCAGAGTTAATCCAAACTGTTTTACCTAACATGTCCCTCACATGAATCACTGGGACTTTGTCTCCATCTACGGTGTGGAGGGACTCTGATTGGGCAGGGCCAGTTCAGTTGATGGAGCCTCTACTGTTGACTAACCATGTAGCCTTTGCTAGGTGCTGATCCCAGTGCTTGAAGGTCCCTCCACCCAATGCCTTCAGGGTGATTTTCAACAGTCCATTACACTGTTCAACCTTCCCCACAGCTGCTGCATGGTATGGGATGTGACACACCCACTCAATGCCATGCTCCTTTGCCCAGGTGGTAATTAAACTGTTCTTGAAATGGGTCCCATTATCTGACTCAATGCGCTCTGGGGTGCCATGTCGCCACAGGACTTGCTTTTCAAGACCCAGGATGGTATCTCGGGCAGTGGCGTGGGGCACCGGATGCGCCTCCAGCCATCCAGTGGTGGCTTCCACAATGGTGAGTACAAATCTGAAATTAAGAGGCTCTACTTGAGGAAGTATGGAGAAGGAAAAGATAAAATTCGTATAAAATGAATTATTTATTATGGCAAATTAACAAACAGGTGAACACCAACCCAATGTAATTTCATTGTGGAAAGTATAGATCTCTGCATGAGGAGAGAGCAATGGATGTTGTATACCTTGACTTTAGGAAGGCTTTTGATATTGTCTCCCATAGCATCCTTGTATCCATGTTGGGATGTTATGGTCTAGATGAATGGACTACTAAATGGATGAAAAATTGAGTGGATGATCAGGCTCAAAGGGTATTGTTCAATGGGTCATACTCTATGTGGAGGTCAGTTATAGGTGGAATACTTGCAGGAGTCTATCCTAGGACCTGGCCTGTGCAAGGCCTCTATCAGTGATCTGATAGAGGTGACAGAATGCACCTCGTCAAATTTGTGGATGACACCAAACTCAGGGGTTGCAGTAGATGTGCTCAAGGGTAGGGCTACCATTCAGGGAGACCTAGACAGACTAGAGGAATGGCCTATCAGGAACCTCATTAAATTTAACAAGGACAACTGCTAAGTCCTGCACCTGGGAAGGAAGAGCCCCTTGCAATGATACAGACTGGGGACTGAGTGACTGGGGAGCAAGTCTGTTGAAGAGGACCTGGAAGACAGTAAGTTACAAATGAGTCAGCAGTATGCCCAGGCTAACAGTATTCTGGTCTGTATCAAGAGGAGCGTAACCTACTGGACTCAGGGAAGTGATTATCCACCTCTACTCAGCATTTGTTAGACTGCATCCAGTTTTGTCTCTTCCCCTCCCGTCCCCTGAGCAAATTCAGGGAGGTGGAGCACTTGCCCTATAAGTTGATGCTAAGGGAATTAAGCTTATCACTTAGTGTGACTGACCATGTTTCGTTCTCATCACTGCCCCCCCTTATCATGTCAGTCAGGTTTGTGTTTCTGTATGTTCTTGTCTTATTATTCCTTTTTGCATTGAAAAGGTCCTTGACCAGATACCCCCAATAGAGCAGATGCTCTCTCCTTCCATGTACCCTTACAGTTTCTATTAATTTCCTTTAAAAAAAAAAACCAACACAAACTTTTCAGCACAACACTACAACATTCCCCTCCTGTTCTCCAGTAATTTAAAAGTCAGGAAATACCAAATGCTGAAGCCAACAGGTTAGCATTTTGCTATTTATTTCCTTCTGCCAAACTCTGAAAAATTCCTTTGTATAAATTAAACAATGAAAAAAAAGTTATTTTGAATTCTACATCATTGCAGTCAACATAACAATGCAATTAAAATGTGTGTCCACAATATCTCAGGTATACATTTTTAGGAAAAGGAAAATAACCCCACTTTCTAGGCTTGTTAAAAGAATAATGCATTACAATACTTACATGTTACTTGAAAAAATATAGTGATAAATGTCACAATTGTTTCTTTTTTTTTTTTTTTCATTTTTGGTAACTATTACAAACACTCAATCCAGGTATGAAGCTTTTTAAAGACATTTGAAATGAGTCTAATTAAGAAACAAATGCAGGCACAAAATTTATACTTTCCCCTCCAGTGTGTTTTCCACATGATGCTCCCTCCCTCCTCCAAGAAAAGCAACCATCCCCAAACAAAATAAAAAAAACCTGCAAACCCACAACTGGTAAAACTTTAAAAGGAAAACACTATGCTTCTCAAGTAGCACTAATTCAACGAATGCAATTTTTACCATCAATTTCATTTGAAGCTGTCTAGGACAACATTTCCTCAACAGCTTCTTTATCCCCCCTCTCCAAACAAACAAACAAAAACCAAGACAAAGACACATGCATTTCTATAACTAGGTTTTAGTCAATTATTTCTGACTTTTTTGAATGAAATTCTCTGTTCAAAATCAGAACATATCGTGTATCAGATCCTGTATTCCTTATTCAGTCAAAATTGCTGTTGACATGAGTAGGATTTACACCAAAGAAAAAGTGCAGGAACAACCACAAGGTATGTAGATCTCTATTCATTCTAATCTGTTCCCCTCATCCTAAAAGCTAAGGAGTAGGGGGAAAATTAGCAACTCCCATCAACTCTCCAGACTTAATGTAGTAACTATTTCACTTCTGCTTGCAAAAAGCTGCAAGAACTGACATCATTCTCTCCCACTATGCCAAAACAAAAAAAGTACACACACACACACCCCCCCACAGACTGGGGCAGGAGGGGGGGAAGAGATGATGAAACCAATCTTGAAAGAAAGTACTGGTGTGAGACCAATAGATGCTCATTTGAAAATTGACAGAATAATTATGAGGACTGGTGTGTTTGGCTCATAAGCTGCATAGCTGTGCTGTTAGTTTGGTTCTTTAGTTAAAAAAACCCAACTTATTCTTTTTTAAATGATAAACACAGAAATAAAAAGTTTTATAGTCACAGGAATTCTTTTCCCTGTCCTGTTCCCCTCTGGAAAACAATAACACCACTACTCATTTTACATGAGAAAGTTAATTGTGTCATTTTTGCAACATTTCAGGCTGATAGGAAATAAACATATGGCAAACAAAAACACAAAATCATTCACATGAAATCCATCAAATACTAAAATTATAGCTGAATACTAACAAACAGCTTACCTGGAATAAAGGATGGCAATTCCCAAAGCATTATCTAGAAATTAAAGACTCTGTCTTTCTTTTTAAATTTTTTTTTATTTACTAAAATAATTTTTAAAAATCACAGTATTTTAAGAAATTAAATCCACAGTGGGATTTTAAGCACTATTTGTTTTCCTTTCTTTAAAACTTTTGTTTCTTCCTCCTTTCACCACCTTGCTTAGCAGTGTCTCTACTTCAATTATAATGACAACAGGCAGTACTAACAAATGCAGAGATGTCTCTTTGTTAATTTTGAGGTATTAGGAAACAGGTGGCTGTTTTAAGCAAAGCAGTTTCTGTCTTGTTTTTGTTTTCTAAAGCAGTTGCATTCAGTCTGGAAAATCATAACGGATTGAAATTTTAAAAAATGCAGCAAAATTTGCATGTTGAAAAGTTACATCACCTCCCAACCATGTTCATTATGCTTCTGTTTGCAAACAATACAAGTCTCCGCTGCAAAGCGCACTGTGTAATGTAGAGACACAGGGAGTTGTTTTATTAATCCAATGTGAATGTAATTTCCTATTGTTTAGATCCAGAAGATGTAGTGATAAAATGGAACCACTTATTCCAACATTTAAATAGCTTTAATATACACACACATAGGTACCAGTGCTTTGAAAATAGATCATTCCTAAAAGCAGCTTTGTTTCTTCCTTCTGCCCATTCCTTTCCATTCACCACAGCTCAAGTAAGTTGATTAAAATCACACCCAATTTCTATTCATTTTTGTCCTCTGAGGTCTCTTGGAGAGATTTGTCAGCAACTACAACACTGGCTGTAGTTTCACTGTTGTGGGTCAAGTCCACCACCATTTTCTCAGTGTTTTCCTTTTCTTCTACTGTCAGTGTATTAACAGTCTTTTCTGTGTTCTCCTTCAGTTTGCTGTCCTCTCTGGTCCCTTGCTTACTTTCATTCAGAGCCCTGAAAATTCAAGCAGCAGAAAATGGAAACATTTACAATCCAAACATGCTTTGGATACAAGGAAATAGGGAGAGTACTTCTCCCAAACAGTTGACAAACCAATAAATTTTATCGAAACTTGCAACATTTCAAGTACTTTTATTTAAATAGACAAAACATAATACTTTCTCTTACCCTTTATCCCTCCACAGCCTAGTTACAATATTACATTCAAATGTCTTCCACATGCCAGTAATCCTGGCTGACAATTAGTCAATCCTCTTTGAAGAAACTCTATTCAGCAAAGACATTTGTTCTATTGAACAGATCTTTGTCAAGAGAAGGAAAATTAATGTTCCAGAGCTGCCTATTATTTCACAGCATGAACTGATATTTATGAGCCAACCATGTCCTGGGCTGCATCAAAAGCAGCATGACCAGCAGGTCGAGGGAGGTGATTCTGCCCCTCTGCCCCACTCAGGTGAGACCCCACCTGCAGTGCTGCCTCCAGCCCTGGGGTCCCAGCACGGGAAGGACATGGAGTTGTTGGAGTGAGTCCAGACGAGGCCACAAAGATGCTCTGAGGACTGGAGCCCCTCTGCTCTGGAGCCAGGCTGGGAGAGCTGAGGGTGTTCACCTGGAGAAAAGAAGGCTCTGGGGAGACCTTAGAGCACCTTCCAGTGCCTAAAGGGGCTCCGAGAGAGCTGGAGAGGGACGTTTTACAAGGGCACGGAGTGACAGGACAAGGGGGAATGGCTTTAAACTGAAAGAAGGTAGATTTATATTAGATAACAGGAAGAAATTCTTCCCAACCCAAATCATTCTACGATTTTATGAAAGGAAAAGATCTTTGCTATTAACTTTGTCATGTGCTTTTGGGGAGAAAGCACACTTATTAAGATTTTCCTTTACTTGAAGCCCTTAACACTTCTCTGTACATAATTCTTTGCACTGAAACTCCAAGATTAGTTGCAAGCATACTAAAGAGAAATAACAAGGAAGAGAAAAAAACAAAATAAACCCAGATTTCCATATACTTTGCTGCCATTTCCATGTTGCTCTACTGGCAAGCAAACATCAGCAATAGATTCAAGTAATGTTAATTTTGAACCAACAAACTGAACTGGTATTCACCTTGAAATGAAGTTTAAGCTTTAGGATCATAGTAAAGAACATTTATGTGCTACATTTGGATTTGATAACACCAGATTTTAACTCCCAAACAGAGGGAATTTCTGGAACAATCTGTATTCCGAAAACCCTTGGCCATCTGTAGATAAAAGTTTCTTTCAGTTTGAGGTCTGATCTAGACCTGAAACTGGAATGGTATTTGGACATATGGAGATATTCAGGTACAGGTTTAAAAACAACAGTTACCTTGGATTTCTGGGTTCCTGGGTCAAATAGGATGGACAGAAACATCTAATTGAGTAATTACATCTCATAACTGAAGAAATTCTTTACAGAGAGGGTTGTCAGGCATTGGAACGGCCTACCCAGAGAGGTGGTGGATTCACCATCCCTGGAGGTTTTTAAAAAGAGATTGGATGTGGCCCTTAGTGCCATGATATAGTAATTGGAGTTGGATCGGGGTTGGACTTGATGATCTTGGAGGTCTTTTCCAACCCAATCTATTCTATGATTCTATGATTCTATCCAACAGTGTTTGTGTTAGACAGAATTCTTCCCTTGTTAGAATAATCTGTCATATCCCCGTGTTTGCTTTCATTACATTTTTTGGGGGGGAAAGAGAGGAATGAGTGGGGAGATGCACAAAAATCAACTGTTACATTTGGCTGTTATGCAAAGGAGTCTGCAAACCAACTTACATGCCATGCCTCAGCACATGTCGTTCCCACTCAGAGCCCTCTGTAAATGATCGGCCACAGAACTCACATGGAAAGCGTTTCTCTAGAGCTCCACCATCAGCATACATCATGAACTCTGGGAGAGAACAAAATTATCTGCATGTTGATGAGCATCAGGGCAAGAAGGGACCTTTATGATTATACTCTGATCTTTCCTGCTGCCCTTCAGGGGAGGAAAAAATATCCTGAAGCACCAAACGATTTCCCTTTAAAAAAGTAGATATTTCTGAAATTGTCCTCCCTATCCTAAAAAGGCAAGGTGTGAAAACTCTGTAACCACCACTATGAGAAAAGATCAATTATGGAAATGGGGGTTGGGGTGAGGAATGGGACTTTCAAAATAATTGAGTGCTTCCAACTTAGTGTGGGAACCAGTTAAGCCAGAAGCACCTACATTTAGTCAATTAGGATCAAAAAGGAGTGTTTTGGCCTTGACTGGTGTTTTTGATAGAGTGCTGTGTTCTCTAAGCACTTAATGGTCTGCATAGTCTGCATGTTTTTCCCATTGCTGAAAACAGTCAAACATGATACGAGTGTGAATGTGTGGGATCAAGGCACCGGTTTAGGATGATCCTGAGAATTCCAGTTAACTAAAAGACAAACACCAGGTGCTGTTTACAAAGGAGCCCTAATAAAAGGGGAACGTCGGAAAGATCGGCAGACAAATCCAGAAATCGAACTCTGTGTGGTAGCAGCCTCATTTCTTTCAGTGCCCATACTTAGACACCTACATGAACAACCAAGATTTCGTATTAATACTGAAAAGTGAACTGAGGTTCTCCAGAGTGACCAGGATTTCAAGCTACAGAGCTATCCTGAAAAGTCAGAACACTCACTGCAGCTGAAAAATCCCATCATCCATCTGTTATATCTATTTGCAGAGATGTTTTAATGGTCCCTGTATTTGAACAGTTGAAGAGATTATGGGGTTTTACGTCAAAAACAGCACTGAGAGTTTAGTGTGGAAATACCTTCAAAGCAAAACCAAAAGAGAACACTTGAGTCAATATGTAATTTTCAAATCAGTGCAAATCTTAGGAAATGGAGACTAGGTATACTTGGCATCTGATACTCATAAGAAACTGTCATCCCTTCAATATGAATTCTCATGAATAAGAGAATATTACTGAAAGGACAGTATCTTAACTGCACAGGTGATTCATCTGACCCTAACAATTAATACAAATCCTTTAGGGTCTCATTTGCAAAAGTGTCAAGCTTTACATCCAAAGTCACTGGCAGCTGAGGGGACAGCATTTCTGAAAGCTAATCCCCATGTGAAACGAGTCCTTCTAGGATGGAGTGACTCCATCAGTGAACAAGGGAAGGGCTGCAGATATCTATCTGGACTTCTGTAAAGCCTTTGACACGGTCTCCCCCAACAGCCTTCTCTCCAAATTGGAGAGAGATGGATTTGATGGGTGGACTGTTCAGCAGATAAGGAATTGGTTGGATGGTCGCCTCCAGAGCATAGTGGCCAATGGTACAGAGTCCTGATGGACATCGGTGACAAGTGGTGTCCCTCAAGGTTCTGTATTGGGACCAGTGTTATTTAATGTCTTCATCAATGACATATACGAAGGGATTGAGGGCACTCTCAGCAAGTTTGCACCCTCTAGTATACTAGAACTTCCCAAGCTTCAAGTATAAGAAAATGTCCCTGAACTTGAGGGAAAAGCAACCCCACTTGCCACCACCGTCTCCCACCAAGTTGACAAAAGACCAATCACTGGATTTTTAAGACTTAAAGAGTTCACAGAACACCTGGGAAGTTTATTTATGAACTTTTTCTCTGCAGATTTAGACACTCCAGTAACAGTATTTGGCTCATAAAAACTGGTGCCATGGTTATTTTAGCCTTAATCAAATAGAAAAAAAAAAAGAAATTCTAAATAATAAGAAAAAAGCAGAAACAACTGTGAGATTTTTATGTGGTTTCTTAATACTTACATAATTAGATGCATAAATCTATGCAGTATCACTTGCAGAATTTCATACTATTCTTTGTTTCACAGCCACAGTGCAATGCTCTTGAATACAAGTTTTGAACAAACTATGCTAAAGCCAAAAGGCTCTAAAATGAAACTTCATCTGAAGCTCGGGACTTCCACATGACTGAACACTTATTCCTACAGATCTGGAGAGTGAAAAATTTGGAAGTGAAAGAATTATCTAGTGCATCGGCACCCATTGTCTCTTACAAATGAACTACAACCAATGCCCTCAACACAACCACATACTAGCACCTCACTTATATGAAGTGGTAGTTGTTAAAAAACAAGGACATCTCATATATAATCTCATATATATTATTTCCAAATGTCTCACTGAAAACTTCAAGATAATCAATCCATGTAGCAAAGAAGTTGATCCTCTGAATGTTTGCTCACATGATTGATTGCAGTAAAACTCAAATCACAGGGACTATTCACAGAAATAAGTATTTGCAGGATAAGGGTTTCAGCCCCCATCTTTATTATCTGCCAAATGTACTATGATAACAAGAGTATACAATGGTAGCAGAGATCTGACCTAATAAAAAGTCTTTGTTTATGATCCTAACAGTGCCAGTAAGAATTTAATAAAGCATATGCATTTGCACACAAAACAAAATCCCAGAAATGTAAAAATAGTCCTGTGGAGGTTGCAGTTTCAGGGATGCCAGACTGTGGAGGCCTTAGGACCAAGCTCATATGGCACAATCAGCATGGTCAGCACTCTGCTCTTTCCATCTACTGACAATTGCTGATCCTGTCAGCAAGGAAAGGGGAAATAGAAATAACAACTTTGCTGTAGCTCTGAAGTGTTCTTTGCATTGATCATTCTTTCTCAGAGGCAATAAATATCTAAACTCCATCACCCAAAACCAACTGTTGAGTAGAAATGAATGCATTCATTTAGTCTGTCCTGACCTAAACCGCAACACCCACACAGGTAGTAAATTATCATGTCTGTAATCTGATAATTTAAAAATAATTCAGGGTTATTCATACAGCTGGGAGACTCAGATATATTGGCTCACACTCAGTTCTACTGAGTAATAAGGTTATGCTGTTAGAATAAGAGAATCCAAAGTGTCTTATGTGAAAGCAGTGACTGATGGCAGAACCATCAATACTCTTGAGAAACAACGGTTGCTTCTTGACCTCACAGAATGAGGCCCAGAAAACTAATAGCTTACAAGGGTAGCTACCACTTTTGAAGGGTGAATACATGATTCCAACAATCCTTGAGCCAAGAGATGTCAATAATGGCTTTCTATTATACTTACTTCCTGAAGGTCTGATAAAGTCCTACTCTCTTTAGGTCACTGTACTATTGGACAGTGTTGTTTTACACCCTATGCTTGATCATAGGCAAAGAAACTTAATGTCTATATGACCTGAAAGGCAACATGCTCCTCCCACCACAGATAAAAGTTCAATAGACCAAAAGGAATTGGTCCATGCTGACTTCAAATTACATTAATTTGACTTTTGAGATTAGTATTCTCTTTCATATACACCATAGTCAGTGACATATCTCAGAACTGATAATCAGTCAGAATGACCAAAGTGACAGTGCCAAATTCATGTTATTAGGTGGGGCTCCTAAATTTCTACAATTATAGCTTGTTTCATTAGCAATTGTCATTGAAATGCATTCAGGCTCAAGTGTGGTTACAACTGTTACCATAGTGACCATTACAGATTTAAAAAGGTAGGGGTCTCCACCCAGTGGGTCAGGCTTGTTGTCCTTGTATTATTTTACTTTTTCAGGAATGATACTGAGAATGATGCCAACACATCTCCACTGAAGATCAAGTTATCCATTGAAGGACTGCTTATTCTTCTCATAGAAGTAATCAGTGCCAGAATGAACCAGACTGGGCACATACATCACCAAGCCCAACCTATGAGGAAAGGCTGAGAAAATTGGGATTGTTTGGCCTGGAGAAGAGAAGGCTTTGGGGTGACCTAATTGCGGCCTTCCAGTACCTGAAGGGAACTGACAAGAAAGATGGAGAGAGACTATTTACAAGGGCCTGGAGTGACAGGACAAGGGGGGATGGCTTCAAACTGACAGAGAGTAGGTTTAGATGAGATATTAGGAAAAAATTCTTCCCTGTGAGGGTGGTGAGGCCCTGGCACAGGTTGCCCAGAGAAGCTGTGGCTGCCCCATCCCTGGAAGTGTCCAAGGCCAGGTTAGCCAGGGCTTGGAGCAACCTGGGATAGTGGAAGGTGTCCCTGCCCATAGCAGGAGGGTTAGAATGAGACGATCTTTAAGGTCCCTTCCAACCCAGGTCATTCTATGATTCTATGATCTCGTTTCATTCTTTTCACTGGAAATGAGACAGCATATACTCAGAACATTAATTTCTTAGCAGGCGTTATCTTAAGTAAGAAATCAACAGAATGTCTTTCTGACTCCTCCCAAATTACATAATGAAAGAAAAGGGATTTTGCTTCATTTCAGTTCCTATATCTGCTCACTTGGTTTCTTCACTCTCAAATTTACTCTGCTAGAGATCAACCTATAAAAGAACCGCCCATGTGCTCACTTTTCTTCTCCATGTTAAATTTTGTAAAGGCATTTTTGCTACGTGTTTCCCACTGGTTGCCCTTTATTAAAAGTTCTAGATGGAATGGTTCTTTACACCTTTTTTTAAAAATTCCTTCCATCTAGAAGAAAAAAACCTTATTCCATATTTCTTAGCATGAGTGTATTTACTATGTGGTTAAACAATAACAAAGCAAGGTCCCTATCTGATATGAGCAACAGAAAGTCAGTGCCATAGGCTCCATTTACATCTGGATATGACTCCTACAGTTAATACCATATACATGGTCTAAATTTATAAATACCACTGAAACACATTGCCCCTGTACCATGACTAATCCAACACCTATGGAGGGTAGAAGTTTTGGAGGTGGCAGCCACTCTTCTGCACAAGATCAAATCCAGAGTACAGTAGACAACAGGAAAATTATTCTAGGACTGTGCAGACATAATATAGACTATTTTGCTCAAATGACTAGGGAGAATTTAATTCCCATTAACAAGCACTACCCTAATAATTCTGTTGTCCCTTCTGAATACATTCTATGTTCCCACCTACTTTCCCATGAGTCCCTGATTAGTTTGGTTTCAGACTGCTTACCAGAAAGAGTAATTGGCCTGTGCACTTACCTGGGGTCTATAAGAGAGGGGTAACACACTGCATAGACATCTGACTTGCATTTGATTTTCCCGCATTACACACACAAACACACGTGCACACTTATTTTTATATACTAAAAAAAACCCCAAAAACCCAACCCAGAGAAAAAGGTTCAGGTTTCTTTTAAAGGTAAGATGTAAAGGTCAGTAGAGACAGACAGTCCCTCTGGGATACAACTTCTAGCAAGATCAGCTACTCTTTTCCTAGAGTATCTCAGATAAATAACTTAGTCCTTCTCCATGAACATCATCTTCCTTCTAGGTCCAAATATTTTCTTTTGTCCTCTACCAGCAACCAACCATTCCTTTCCTTTCTGTACTGGTTTTGGCTGGAATAAAGTTTTCTTCATAGTAGTCCATATAGTGCTGTGTTTTGGATTTGTGCTGGAAACAGCGTTGATAATTCAGGGGTGTTTTTGTTATTGTTGAGCAATGCTTTCACAGCATCAAGGCATTCTCTGCTTCTCTCACTGCCCTGCCAGCGGGCAGGCTGGGGTTGCACAAGAAGTTGGGAGGGGATAACAGCTGCGACAGCTGACTCCAACTGACCAAAGGGGTATCCCACACCATTAGCTGCCCATTGGGGTTAACCCACACCTTACCAACTGACACAACAGTTCATCTCTGCTAAGATGACTGTGGCAGGATAGGTAGGCCCACCCTGATAAGATCTAAAATCCAATCAAGCTATTGACTACTGTCCCAGGATGTTGTCTTGGTGTTAAATTATGTTTAAACCATCCCAGTCCACCAAACTTTGAATACACACCCTGCTTTTGAAGCAGGACTTGACAGATAAGCTAGCCTACCGGCTTGTAAATTTGTGACTACCAGTCCATCACTTCATAACTATAAAAGCCCAGTCCAACTTCCATATGGCAGATTCTTCCACGTACTTCCTTGAAGTGTGGAGCTTCTCCCGTGAAGCAGGGATGCCTCTTCATGGTCATTCTCCAGGGGTTGAGAGAAAGAGAGAGATCTGCCCGCAATCTCGTATGGTGAGTTACATCAATCTCTACTTAATAATTATTTCTTTTGCTAACTTTGATACAATTGCTTTAATATAATTGCTTTGTTACAGTGCACTATATTACTTTGTTATATAATACTCTACTAGTAGATTTTTTAGCTTTTACACTGTATAGTAAATAATTCTGATTAAGATCTTTCGTCTGTTCACCTGTTAATTTGTCATAATAAATAACTCATATAAATATATCTTTTTTGCCATCATTAAAATCTGCGGGACAAAGTGGTTTAATACCTCTATAATTCCTTTAAATTTAAACCATTAACACAGTCCGAGGCTAAGATAGGATTCAGCCACACCTAAACCCTTCTCGGAGAAGGAGTTTAGAAAGCAAGGGAGTCCTTTCTGTACCTCGAGACTCACCGGCAAGGCTTTGTTTTTTAGTAACTTTGTCTAAGCCTTCTACTCTCCCATGACAATGACATGCCCAACTTCTCGTTCTCCAAGGGGAAATAGTGATTCTTTGGCCCAGTGTCCCAACGGCCCATTCTTTGTAACGACGTACCTAAGTATAGCAGACATCAATCTTAAGCTGTCAATCTAGGCCACAGCTTGTCCCACAGGAAGAAATCCTGTCTCTGCTGAAGTCAAGGACTTCAGAAGGTTGAGCCAACATTTCCTCACAAATACTCGGAGACAGAAGATAGGTAAATCCCACCTCCCGGTAACACCATGAAGACTAAAACCAGAAAAAGCATCCAAGTGGTATAAGACATTACAGTTTGGTACAGTTTGAAAGCTGTGACAACATTAGCTACTTTTACAGGGAATATTTATGAGCACAGTTATAGTCCTATCCTAATAGAGTGAAAAATTTTTTGAATTGGAAGCAGCTTCTGAATATCAAGTAGAAGATGATGTTAATATGTGACACTGCACCAAAGCCACGTAGCCATGTCTTCAGCATCTGTGTCAGTTGGACACTTGAAGATCACCACTACAAGGTGCAAGAGACCATTTTGCAAAAGATAAAGTCAATAGAACTTGGAATTTTATAAAGTTAGATGGCATAAGGACTTTACATATTTTTATTCGCTTCAGGAAAAAATTAAAAATTAGAACTGATATTACCTGAAAAGGAGGAAAACAACTGTCACTTCTAAAGGGAAGTTGGGAAAGAACAGCAGTGAAATGCAATTTGGGAAAAAAGCATGATTTTTAGATCACTCATTTGAACAGTCAAATACAGATTTTTCAGCCAATCAGATATTACAGAAGACTGCAGGTGAAAAAATAAAATCTAATAAACAAACTTTCTAAAACATTATACCTACCTTAATTACTGATCACACAAAGCAGTTATGTCTGTTTCTCCCTGCAAATTTAAATCTCCAACCTAAAAGGCAGTATTCTTACATTTTCATAATAAGTGTCAAGAATCTCAAGTATCCCAAAGCCAATTTAAATGATGATCTTAATTTTATGGGGTTTTTTATTCCCATGGTAGAGTTTATAGGGATTTATGAGGCTCAGGTGATAGTACTTTCTTTTTCTCTGCCTGGATACCATAGTTTCTAGGGTCTTGTGCTTGTGTGTTGTGTAGTGCTGATATAATCCTCACAAAGACAGTATGACTCTTCATCCCTTTCTGGATGCTAGTCTACACAAAACATCTGTCTGCTACAGCTGCAAGTTAGGGAAAGAAATCATAAGCATTAAAAACACAAAATTCCTTCAGGAATTGACAAAAGCTCCATTTTGCCCATACTGACAAGCTCACACGACTTAAGGAATCTCCTGTTGAGTCAACAATTGATCTTGCTTGATGTAACCAGCAGGGTCCATGACAGTATCCAGCCTAAAAGAAAAAGCAAGTATACTGACCTCTCTCTTCAGTCTTGTGCCTTGACTCTTTTTCTTCCTCATCGCTGCTGGAGTTCTCTGTTTTTCCCTTCATTTGTTCCAGCTGATCCAAGTTAACCCGTCCAACCAGTTCAAAGTTACGACTCACCTTAAAACAAATGGTTTTTTTTCAATAATAAACACCATTATCAAATATTGAAAAAAAACCCAACCCATCAACAAAGCTATAGGTTGAAATGGGAAATTTATCAGGCATCTAATCAAATTAATACATTTCCCTTCAAATAAAATTACATTCACTGTTAATGGTTCTTCATTCCTTTTTTATACTAAATGCCTTCATTTTGCTTCTCGAAATGGTCCTATTATTTGAGAAGCTTCCCGCATTTTGAAGTATTGAAAATAAAAATTCCAAGGAATGCTAAGCACACTGTCGTTTCCCCCCTTTCATGGGATTGTAAAACTGATAGGATCAAGCATCACTTTTGCGTGCCATCACTGCAGAAAAAACCTTTGTGAATGCTTTATTCAGCTTCATATGTGAAAAGATGGGACCTGAGTGATCACTTTGACAGTCGAAGTAAACTGTTCTTGTGGACATTTGGGGGTGGGGGGAATGGAATGGGGGAATAGTTGCCCTAGTGTGGGTTCTCCACAGACTGGAGACCCTTTGAGAGTATCTGCTCTACCATAGAGCACCTCCTACTCCTCTGTTGTTTCCCCCAATTCCCTCCTCCTCTCACTTTCCTCATTCTCTCTGCATTCCCACCTACTGTCTCCATCATTTTCCACCCTTTTTAAAATATGTTTTCACAGAGGTGCCACCAGCTTCACTCATGGGTTCATCTTTGGCTAGTGGCCCATATTCCCTGTGCCACTTAGGGTGGGGGGAGAAGGTAGAGGAGTTGGGAAGGAAAGAGTGAAGTTGAGCTTGGGAAAAATAGGTAGGGATGAGGGAGTGGTGTTGAAGGGTTTTTTTGGTCTTTGTTTCTCACCATCCAACTGTATTTTAATTGTCAATAGATTAACTTAATTTTCCTCAAGCCAAGTCTGTTTTGTCCCTGACAGTAATCACAGAATCACAGAATGGGTCAGGTTGGAAGGGACCACAGTGGGTCATCTGGTCCCACCTCCCTGCTCAAGCAGGGCCATCCCAGAGCATATGGTACAGGATTGCGTCCAGACGGTTCTGAAATATCTCCAGTGAGGGAGACTCCACACCCTCTCTGGGCAACCTGTTCAATGCCTGGTCACTGCAAAGCAAAGCAGTTCTTCCTCATGTTCAGGTGGAGCTTCCTGGGCATCAGTTCCTGCCCGTGGTCTCTTGTCCTATTGCTCGGCACTACCAGCCTGGTTCCAGTCTCTGACACCTCCCTGCAGATACTGGTAGACATTGATGAGGTCCCCTCTCAGCTGTCTCTTCTCAAGGCTGAACAGCCCCAGCTCCCTCAGCCTTTCCTTGTAAGAGACATGCTCCAGTCCCTTCAGCATCTCTGCAGCCTCCACTGGACCTGCTCCAGGAGCTCCGTGTCTCTCTTGTCCTGAGGAGCCCAGAACTGGACATAGCACTCCAGATCTGCCTCGCCAGGGCTGAGTAGAGGGGCAGGATTTCCTCTCTGACCTGCTGGCAATGCTCTTCCTAATGCACCCCAGGATCCTATTGGCCTTTGGGGCACACTGCTGGCTCATGGACAGCTTGTTGTCCACCAGGACCCCCAGGTCCTTCTACGCAGAGCTGCTTTCCAGCAGGTCGACCCCCAGCCTGTACAGGTGCATGGGGTTATTCCTTCCCAGGTGCATTTGCCTTTGTTGAATTTCAGACAGTTCCTCTCTGCCCATCCCTCCAACCTGTCAAGGTCCTTCTGAACATCTGCACAGCCCTCTGGGGTATCAGCCATTCCTCCCAGTTCTGTGTCATCAGTGAACTTGATGAGGAGGCATCTACCCCTTCAGCCAAGTCATTGATGAATAAGTTAAACAGTACTGGGCCCAGTATTGAAGCTTGGGGGACACCACTAGTGACAGGCCTCCAACTCGACCCTGTGCCACTGATCATGACCCTCTGGGATCTGCCGTTCAGCCAGTTCTCAATCCACCCCACTGTCCACTCATCCAGTCCACACTTCCTGAGTTTGCCTATGAGAATATTTTGAGAGACAGTGTCGAAAGCCTTGATGAAGTCCATGTAGACACTATCCACTGCTCTCCCCTCATCCATTCAGGTAGTTGCCTCATTGTAGAAGGCAATTAGCTTGGTCAAGCATGATTTCCCTTTAGTGAATCCATACTGACTGCTCCTGATCACCTTCTTGTTGTCCACAAGGATAAAAATGGCCTCCAGAATGAGGTGTTCCATCACCTTTCCAGGGATTGAGATGAGGCTCACTGGCCAGTAGTTCCCTGGATCCTTCTTCTTGCCCTTTTTGAAGACTTGAGGATTTATGAGGCTCAGGTGATAGTACCTTCTTTTTCTCTGCCTGGATACCATAGTTTCCAGGGTCATTTCAGCACCTGTGCTTGTGTGTAGTGCTGATGTAATCCTCACAAAGACAGCATGACTCTTCATCCCTTTCTAGCTGTTGGTCTACACAAAACATTAGTCTGCAACAGCCACAAGTTAGGTGAAACTGGTTCTTTAGTCAAAGGATTAGACTCATTCTTTCAGCTCTGAATCTCTTAGGGTCACATCCCCCACTGCACAGACACTTTGACGAACTTCCACATGAGGGCGCAGAGTTAATAACATCAAACTGAAACATGTGGAACATGTTAGCAATGTTATTCTCATCCTAAATCCAAAAGACAGCACTATAACAGTCACTAGGAAGAAAATTATCTCAGATGAAACCAGGAGAGATATTTTCAAGATCAGACTGGTTTAAGACCCTGAGCAACCTGTTCTGACCTCAGTTGCCCCTGCTTTGAGCAGAAGTTTGGACTAGAGTCCTCCTGAGATGTCTTCCAACATGAATGATTCTGTCACAACAGCAAAAATGCCCAAGACATGAAGTGGCTCCAAACCTTAGCTTGGCTCCAAACCTTAGCTTCAGAGAAGGTATGTGTTTGCTTGTGTATGTTTGTAGCTATACTTGTCTTATACTCTTCTTTCCATTCTGTCATCTATCTTAGAGGTCTTTTCCAACCTAAACAATTCTATGATTCTATGATCTTCTTCCCCTTCTGCTTGTGCATGCATCCTTCTTTCTCATTCCCTTTCCCCTTCCCTCTAGTCCCTGAACATCATCTATTGCTTGCTGTTCCTTCCCCCTTATCTTCATACGCTAGACCTGTGTGGGTGTCCTTTCTCCTCTTCCCCCGCTCCCTCCTTTTTGGGGCAGTGAATGCGACTCCAGGCCCGGGAGCGAGTGGTGGAGGATGTGGTGGTGACGGGCGCCTCTCTGTATTTACTGTTTTTCTTTCACTCCTGGGACATGCCGGAGCAGTGAGCACGAAGGGTGCCTGACTACCACCATGCAGATCACTCTGAAAACACTGCAACAACAGACTTTCAAGATCAACATAGATCCTGAAGAAATGGTGCAGGCCTCAGGGTGGGGGAGCTCTCTCGCACTCTGTTCTTTAAACTTGTACCAGTTCACTCCTGCTGCAGGCACTGCACCTTCCTTTCTTGGAAAAAGGGTATGGAGGGGAGGAGGGGGGAACACCCTACCCCTCAGTTGTTAGAATTTGGCATGCAGGGGCAAGAAGTGAAAGGGAGCAACAGCATTTGTGACCAGTTCTCCACAACTCCTCTCAGTAATGGCCTTTCTTGTTTGGTTGGAGTAAGCCTGTGTGGCAGGTAGAGGAGGATAGCATGAATTGTACCCTTTTATTTGGAGGAAGTGGGCAAGAAGAATTGTACAGCATTATAACCTTTTTTCTCAGTAGCATGTCTGTGTGTATAATGGGTGGTTAATGGGCATAAATTATAACCTCTGCTGGTTTGTATAAGGAGAACTGGTAGTGGGTCTTGGCCTTTTGTAGAGTGGGTATAGGGAAGTGAAGGAAGCAGGGGAAGTTTTAGGGTTCTTTCTGCAAAAGTATGTGTTGAAGAGAAGCCATTGGTCATGTGCTTGTGCTTTCCTACTGAATGAGGTTAGCATGTACAGGGAGCAAGATGCATGTGTCTGAGGAAGGAGAGTGACTGTTGGGAGGGTTTCTTGTTTAACCTAAAATGTGGACTATAATGATTGTCCTTGTGGGATGAGCAGGTGCATTTGAGATTCCGCCAGCCACTTTTGGGGTGCATATTGGTGACTCAGCAGGTATTTGGATATGTGTTATGATTTGTAATAGAATCATTTTCTACCCTTAGTAAGTTACTGTGACTATGCAATTCTGTAAGGACAGACGCTATCCTGGTTTCAGCTGGGATAGAGTTAATTTTCTTCCTAGTAGCTGGTACAGTGCTGTGTTTTGGATTCCGTATGAGAATAATGCTGAGAACACAGTGATGATTTGGTTGTTGCTGAGCAATGTTTACACTAAGTGAAAGACTCTTCAATTTCTCACACCATCCTGCCAGCAAACAGGCTGGGGGTGCACAAGAAACTGGGAATGGACACAGCTGGGACAGCTGATCACCTTCTTGTCCTCCATGAGGATAGAAATGGCCTCCAGAATGAGGTGCTCCAGTCAATCTCTTCTTCAGAGTCCCTAATACTTCTTAGTCTTTCTACTTCATCTCAACTCCACTACCAGGCTGAGCAGATTGTCCACCTGATTGCACCTCACACAGCTGTTGTCTCTGCTGCCCTCTGAGAGCAGCGCCAGGCTGTGGTACTCCCTGCAGTCTGAGGCCTGGACAGCTGCATGCTTTTGTGAGTGCTCCGTCTGGGTACATGCAGAGGAAGCAACTTTTGTCTGAGTGGACACCATACCTGAGCTCTCTTGGTGAGAGTGATGGCCACCAACTGAGCTAAGTGCTTTAGCTGCAGTACCTCCTCGCGCGAACTGCCCACACAAGCTAACACATCCATACTACTGATTCCTCACGCTCCCTGGGGGTGGGTTTGGGCGCTGTCCCTGCTGGCGCCACCCATGCTGAGTCAGAGCTGCTTCTGATTCACAGGTCCACTGCTTCCCACTTGGGAGGGGGGGCTGGGGCGCCTCTCTCTGCTCTAGTCTCGAGGTCTTGCCAGGTAGGAAAGCTCACCTCACTCCTTCTGGTCCAGTCCTCAGCTCCAGAGCACATCTGTCCATGCAGTTTGCCTCTGAGTCTTCTCTGAAATGCTGCCTGCCCATGGGAAGTGGTGAACGAATTCCTTGTTTTGCTTTGCTTGTGTGCACGGCTTTTGCTTTCCCTATTAAACTGTCTTTATCTCAACCCACGAGTTTTCTCACTTTTACCCTGCCAATTCTCTTCCCTCATCTCACTGGTGGGAGAGGGAGTGAGCAGATATGTGGGACTTAGCTGCCCACTGAGGTTAAGCCACAATACTCCCCTTGTTCTGTTTGAGGAGGGGGAGTGAGAGTGTGACTGGGTGGGCCTCTTCTTGCCAGCCAAGATCAACCCACAACTCAGTGGTTTATCAGCAAATAGCAAGCTACCCTAAATATAGCAGTGTGTTAGTATCATGTTCCTAGAAGTGACAGCTGTGTTGAGGTGCTATGACTCAACAAGTTACCTATTAGATTTAAGCAAAGAAGGTCACATACATGGCACTTACAGTCTCTCAGCTAATGCACTCTTTAAGATACCAATAAGCCAATTGTGCACCTGAGCCCAGAGTGGGCACAAATTAGACAGTTAACATTTAGAAATTATTAAAATAGGGGGATAAGGGAACTTACTCCCTTACTACTGGGAGTAATCAGTTCAGGTTTTTATTGGAGAGAAGAGAGACACAAGTAGAAGGAAAATCTTCCCAGCCTGATGCACTCAGTCAGAGGGGCGGGGAATAGCGCTTCTTGGATCTCCTAGGATCCTTGCTGTGGTCACTGAGAGATATGCAACATCTCAGATACCAGTTAAACTGTAGAAAGATTCTCAAGTAGCGACAAGGAGCAATTAAGCGAGACAAGCATACCAAGCCAACATAAGTTCACAATGTTAATTTTTAAAATGTAGCCAGTTTTGTTGGTACTTTTGACAGTCATTTTGTCAATTTTTTTTTTGGGGGGGGGGAGAAATGTTGTTCAGTCAACAAAATGTGAACACATTTTTAGTGAGAATCAAGCACCTCAGCTCCTGATAGTTCTATTCAATGAGTTCCCTCCCCACAAATTGACAAAAGAAATACTCTGTAAACATGTCTCAGTTCTAGAATTTTGCTACTCTCACAGCAACACAGATGAGAACTACAGAAATCCAAAGCAGATGGAAGTCTGTGGAAAGCTTTCTAGTGACTTCTCCAAGTATGGATCAGGTCTGCACTCAGAAGGTTCCACATAAACACCAAAGCAGCCTTAACTTAAGCAGTAAGTATAACAAGCTTCTATTTTTACCTTGTTAAATGCAAACTGGAATGTACTGACTGGTGTTATTAGAATATGCATGGCACGTCACTTTGTCCAAGTTGCCAGAGCAATCTTATGCTTTGGAAGCTCCTGTGTCTGAGAGTATTTGAATCACAGAGTCTTAATGCTGTTTCATAACTCAAAAAACCCCCATCACAATATATAAAAATGCTTTTTCCAAATAATCATACTCTACATTGAGTAGTCGGTGAATTTTGGTCAATCTCAGCAGCTTTAGAAACTCACAATCTTGAATTTCTAAAAACATACAGAACTTGAGAGAAATTCCAGCACAGGAACCTTCTCCAAATTTTGGAAGGAAAAAATGCAGGCTGACTATTCATAGTGGACATGCAAATAAACTAGATATAGCATTTGCAAGAAGTAGATTGTTACAAATTAAATCCCTTTGGATGTTACCTTGTGCTCATCTCGAAGATGAGTGTCCAGTTCCTCTGTGTATTTGGTCTCATAGTAGCAGAGTTGACATTTGTAAGGTTTAAGTTCATTGTGCTTCTCTATGTGTTGCTGCAAACTCTCATCAGTGGAGCAGGTAAAGGTACACTTATCACAGCGGAAAACAACTCCCTGCAAGTATTTTGACAGTTTGGAACGGCAAACTTCAATGGGAACAACCCGCTCTTCTGTGGGAAGACGGGAATGTTTATTAAGTTTTAAGAAATAAAAAACATCAGGTAATGTGTCAACAAATTGTAACATACCACCCACAGAAGAAACAGGATCTACTGTTTGTGTATGCAGTCCATCTACTGAGCTAAAACTGGACCAACAATCCTACATGACTATCAGTGCAGGTGTCCTTGCAAATGTAACCACTTATCAGGTGAACAGAATGGGAAGATGAGATTTGGGGCAGATTTGAGTGTTGGGGCAGATTTGTGAGACAGAGTATCAGAGCCTAGGAATATAAAAGCAGACAGAAATCAGTCAGACCAAGCTCTATTCTGGTTCAACACATAACAGAAGCCAGAAAAAGGTGCTAGAACTGTAATAAACAGGGAGCATATAGGGTGATTCCCAATACATCACCCTCCCAGCTTCTGATGATCAGAGCTGGTATTGTCACCATCACATCTAATGCTACTTACTGTACAGCAGTATCTTCTCCTGAAGGTGGGTCTGCACCCTCATCTTTTTAATAGCTAAGATTCAAAATCCACACATAATTTCATGTTTCCCACAATTCTGATTATGCTACAAGCATGTATTGAAAATGCTCTCACTGAACTATTAAATTCTTTACTTCCTTCCTCTCATGCAAAACACACACTTTTAATAGGTCAGCACAATTAAATTCAGTCTTTCTATATAGAGATAGAATCCTGATGTGTTCAATATTCATCCACTGTGGTTCTGTGCTTTCAGCAGAGGGTCACCAGAAGATCTTCACTACAGCTTTTGTTACTCAACCATCCTTAGTAGAACACTGAAATTTAGTACTATTATTCCTTATGGACTGCAGATTAAAGGAAGAGTTTGATCTTCCTCATGAAGATCATCATTAATGATATCTTAAAACAAACAAACAAACAAAAATAATCCCAGGCGTGATTCTTAGAGGGTAAACATGAAGGGTAGGGAACTTGTGTGCATTGACACATCTCTTATAATTTCTATAGGGAGGTAAGAGCTACAGAATTCATCCATTTGTCTTTGGCCAATGCATAACTCCCACTGCTCATGAGCCTAATTTTCCACAGCCCATCTAATATTACACCCTCCTCAGTTTGTTCTCCTCCCTGTGTTCCCCTTATTTTGAACATGGAAGTTTTCCTACCTCAGAACCTTCTCTTTGTGCACTGTAAAAGTGGAAATTTCCCCCAAAGCTATATCTGAGTGACACCCTGAAAACTTGTGGTTCCTCTCCAGATAAAGAAGTTGTTGCAAAAAAATGCTGAGTTGTGTGAAGTGGGAAAAGTGATGGGGGTGCACATGTTCTAAGAGATAACAAGAGTTAAAGCTGTGATTTTGAACACATAACAAGAATATTTTAAAAGGTATTTACAGCTCTGTGCAATTGAATTCACTGAAATAAGGTAACTTGTTTTTAAAAGTGAAAAAAGTTCCAACAAAAAGTTTTTAAAAGAGAAACTCCATTTAAAACATTTGAAAATTAGATTTTTCTCTAGCATGTGACACATATTTTAAAAAAACACTAAAGCAGGGGATGATATAAAAGGTTTTATCCACCACTTCAGAGCAATGCACCATCCTAATTCCTATCAGTAAAACCCATCATCTTACTGACAATCACTTCCCCACACCTGACAAATCACAGGCAACACAACATAGACTAACTTCCCAGCTTGATCTTGTAATTGCCTTATCACCATGGATTTGCTTGACAATCATTGGATCTGTTTCTGACCTGTTGTCCTGATTCCAGCCCACATCAGAGGGAGGGGGTGTGTCCAAGACGTTGTGTTATTCGATACCACTATATGTCATTGCCAGAGGCAGGGAAAAGGGACTTTCTCCTGAGAAGAAGGGCGTCCCTTTCTGGTGGAACAAAGTGTGGCGGGGTGGGGAACCTGTCAGCCATTGTACACTGTTGTCATTAGTATTGTTGCTGTTACTGTTCATTTTCTTACCTCATGGCTGTTTCCAGTAAATTGTTCTTATCTCAACCCAAAATTTGTGCCTTTTGTCTCCCACCAGAGGGGGGAAGGGGATCAGCTTGTGGTTTTTAGTGGGAATACTAAATTGGGGAATACCATTCCTAAACCATGACACCTGTGGTTTAACTTTCTGTTTTGATCTTGGATCTTGTAATTGCTGCAAATTTGCCTGATGATCTGGATTCTTGGTAGAACCTGGCCATCATCTCTGAGTCTGCCCTGCTTGCCTTGCTCTGGTACTTGCAGGGCTGGGCCCTAGAAAGCAAGGCTCCACCCCTACCGTCTATGTTATCCTTCTCTTCTCCCTTGACCTTGGGGAGCAGCTGATCCTTGCTGCTCGATGACACTAATGACTTAAATTTACGTGTATTCATGTCAGTGAACTTAATCTAAACAATTAACTTAAAAATTGCAAAGTGATTTGAATTTAAAACATCATTGATGCTCTAACAATATTTGACCACTTTAATAGTTGTCAGTCATCGCATACTCCACCCCCTCTATATTTGGCTAGTCATTTATACACTTATTGTATCTGAGCAACTGGCAAAACTGAAACAAATATGAGTCCTATCCAAAAATTGTGAAACTCAGCTTTGGCTTCGGTACACAGATTTCATTCAAGTTCAGCAGTGCCCACAAAGTCTACCATGTACGCACTTGTAAAAAGATGACCTGTTGTGGAACAGTTTAGCAAAAGGACTAACGGGACCTCTTTTCCATCCCTCCCCAGCATCATCTCTGAAGAAATGTATTCACTTCTTTAGACTGAAACATTTGGGCTATTTGTAATACAGATCTAAGATTAAAGAGAAAAGCAATTAATGCACTAAATATTTAGAGTATGTAAAGTCAAAGCAGGCATACATTTTGCTTACAACATGAAAAAAAGTGCACATTTAACACTCTAAAGACCTTATATATGAAAATTTATTGTTTCAGAGAAACAGATGACAATTATATGAAATGGAAGAAAAAACAATTATTTATACCATGAAAAAAAGTAAAATAATTACTAAAAAACAAATGCATTAAGAAATATAAAGAAGGATCCCTAATATTGATCTTGGTGTGTTGTGTTCGGTGCTGGAAAAATATCAAGGCATTTCATGATGGGAAAATTTGCACGAAAGGATAATAAAAACTAATTGCACTGCCTGGTCTAAATGAAAGGCCAACAACTCTACTGGGCAGGGAGCAGGAGCTCTGCTGGGCAGGGAGCAAGAGTTCTGTCTCCATTATGGAAATTTCAAGAGCTCACGAGATTTGCCTGTTATGAAGGTCAAGAGAAACTCAAGAACCAAATCTCTTCTCAGTGTTTGCCTGTAAAGTAGCTACTGACTTTGCAATTTCCATTTTCACTCCCTGCTTCAGCCCACAAAGGATGAATTGTGCTTGACCAATCAGACTGCCTTCTATGATGAAATAACTTGCTCAGTGGATAAGAGGAGAACTGTGGACATCATCTACCTTGATTTTTAGCATGATCTTTGACATGGTCTCTAACAACACCCTTGTTGACAAGCTGGTAAAATTTGGACCATAAAAATGGACCACAAGATGGGTAGAAAACTCTCTACAGTGAGCCATCTTTTGAGGTAAGAAAAATCAGACTGGCAGCTAGTGGAGTTCCTTAGAGGTTGATTCTGGGTCAATATCTTTATAAATGATCTGTATGACAGCATTGAATACACCCTCACCAACTTGCAGATAACACCAAACTGGGGGGAGGTAGATACACCAGAAGAAGGAGCAACCTTACAGAGACCTTGACTGGTTGGAAGATTGGGCCAAGAAGAATTAATTGAGGTTTAACAAAGAGAAATGTTAAGTCCTGCACCTAGAACAGAACAATCCCAAGCAGCAGTACAGGCTGGGGTCTAACTGGCTGGGGTGGAACTCTGCTGTAAAGTCCTTGGGGATCCTGGTGGGCAGCAAGCTGAATATGAAACAGCAGTGTGCCCTCGTAACAATGAAGGCAAACCAATCCCAAGGTAGTCATAGAGAAGATGGAGGTACTGCATAAGGATGTGTGGTGACAGAAAAAGAGGCAATGGGCACAAGTTGCTTCAGAGGCAATTCCATCTGGATATAGGAAAATTATTCACCATGAAAACAATTAAAACATTGGAATAGGTTATTCAGAGAAGAAGTGGAATATCCCTTGATGGAAATATTCAAGACTTGGTTTGACAGGGCCCTGGATAACCTAATCTAAGGTCCTGCTTCCAACAAATAGTTGGACCAGATGTTCTCCAGAAGTAGACTTTTCTATGATTCTATGAATCAAAGTTAAATCAGTCTGAAGAACTGATTGAGCAGAGTAGGTGACACATGATAGAAGGTTCTCAGTGACAAACTGGCAACATCCTCCCGACCATAACAATAATGTTGTAGCTCAGTAAGAATCAACTTCTGCAGGTATTCACTAAGAGACAAAGAGTCTTCATTTCAACTGCATGCTGCCAAATCAAGGACTTGCGATGTCACCATTTTGAAAGCTATAATGTAAGTTAGAGATCTAAAACTGTTTTTTCTCTTTGCTGGAGGGATTTTTGCATAGGAGAGAAGATAATACAGAAAACGGATCAAAACTTTCAATTTTCTGACTTTATACAATATATATTTTATACAATATACTTTTTATTTATTTATATTTTATATATATTTATAAATATTATATAATTATTTTCATTTATATATTTTATACAATATATATTTTTATGCAATATGCTGCTTATTCTACCTGGAGAACAAATGTGCTTAGACCACAACTTGAGACTCTCCTTATTTTATAAATCCAAATGGCTACAAGTAAGGAAGGCTATCTGAGACTGTGCAATATCCCTCAGTCCTGTCTGCACAGCAGCACCTTCTTTCTGTGCACATTAACCCCATCAAAATCCTCTGCATTAGCTGCCACATTTAGATACAATAGATTTTAGTCTGGATATATACACCAGAAAGAAAAAATTTAAGAATGGACCTTAATTCCTTTACAGTCTGGGTGCTTCATGACTGATAAAAATCCCTGCCCTTCCCTTGGGGTCTATAAAACTCTTTAAAGGCTAAATTTTCATTTACATTAAATCCTTTATTCTGTTTTACCTCCCTCAACATCCCTTCCTATTACAGATTTGTTTCAACAGCACAAAGGCTTTGTGCAACTGAAGCTATAGCTATAAAAAAACCCAGGTCTGGTGTCACATATTCAGGGGGTAACCACTTCTACTTCCTACCATTTGGTCAGAAACAGCTCTGTAAAGCTAGCACAACTGCCTTGAACCCATGAAGTGCTACTCCACCATTGCATCTCAGCATTGCCTACTTTTGCTGGAAGTTTGCCTAACTAGACCCAGCAAAATCTCTCTCTCTCTCTGTTTATTTGCATTTGAACTGTCAGACCTTCTCCACTTTATCTTGGGCACAACCATGAACCAGAGAACACTATATCACAAGATATTGGCACCGAAGTCAATATTTGGAGCCCCAGGGTTTCTGTTCCTGGACCCCCACCCTGCCTTCCAAACCTACCTTTTTTCCAGAGTAATCCTGGAGCATACTCTAAATCTGGACAAAATACAACATTATGATACCCTCAAGGATAAACTTGCACCTAAGCAAAAGCACCTCTTGAACCCTTACACTTAGTAAGACAGCTTTGTTATATACTTTTGTTATATCCTTTTTGGGTCCTTGAACAGTCCTTAGCATTTTTCTCAAATGCTCCTTCAAAATAACCTTTACAGCAGAAAGAAGTTTGAATGACATACATCTACTTCACTGCTTTGGTATGGGAAGGAACCTAAATGACTAGCATTGAAAAGTGGTTTGCTATACAACAGATTATGACAGTGGTTGCAACATCAGAAGCTCCTCCAAGAAACATGAAACGTGTTTGCTCATCAGCAATGCAATACTCAAAAACTCTGTCCAAACTGCAAGCAGGCAGGGCACTATCCAAACACACAGGTTTGAATTTTGACAGTCAACAGACCTACAAGTGTGATAACTGTGGGCAGGTGTACTGGGTTTGACTGGAGTACAGTTAATTTTCTTCATAGTAGCCCATGTGGTGCTGTGTTTTGGATTTGTGCTGGAAACAGTGCTGATAGCACAAGGATGTTTTTGTTATTGTTGAGCAGGGCTTGCAAAGCATCAAGGCCTTTTCTGCTTCTCACACAACCAGTAGGCTGGGGGTGCACTAGAAGTTGGGAGGATTTGTTGGAAGAATAAAGATTATGTGTGAACAATTTCTATTGCATTTCTGTGAGCCTTACCAGCCCTGTCGGCGCTCCCGCTGCGCCACCCGTGCCCATCGTTACCACCTGCCCGCTCGTGCCCGCACCCATCACCACGCCGCTCTATCTACCGCTGCTGCTATCCGCTCTCCTGTCCCCGAGTTCGACATCGGATTACGAGGACAGAAAGAGGGACTCAGAGAACCAGGCGCAGCTGCAAGAAAAGCTTTGCAGGCATCTGTAGCAGAATCGATTCCACTGCCTCCAGAAACTCCATTTCAGGGAGGGGGGAGGGGGTGGGATCGTACTGGAGGGATCTGTAAATCTGCTGTTTGAGAGATCAAGGGCTAGTGAGAGTGGAGAGGGTCCGGAGCAGAGATAGAAAGGAATTCTGTGACATGCTATGATAGAGAGAAAATTTAGTCGTTAACTCCTAATGCATTTCCAGTTATAACAGATGTGGGAGACAATAGAAGATATTAAGCCTTAGATTAGATGTTAAAAGAAACTAAATCTATAATTACTCAATATGAGTTGAGATCGAGTTATACTACATCTATGTTACAACATTTCTTTTCTTTTACGTTAATAACATCCTGTGACATTACAGTGATAACTAATATGTTGCTTTCTCTCCACCAGTAGTTACAGTTTTATAGCTACTTCATCTTTTGGAACTCCTAGCCTGACACTACAGCAAGAGAAAAGCAGTGAATTGACAATCAGAGCTCTACTCCTTATCCTCTAACAAAGTCCATTTGGTACTATTTTGATCCTGACAGATACCCTAACCCAAAAAACTTCCTTCCTCATTGTTATTCATGTTTTGAGAAACTCCTGACTTCTCTACATCATGTCTTTTTTTCTAACTTTCTTCTTTTCTTTTCATCCGTATATTTTACTTTATACTTATTAAAAAAAAATCTGTACTTTTCAGCTGAAACAGCTTTTGTAGCACAGCTGTGAGTTGTAATAAGAAAAGCAAAACATAATTTTATCAAAATTATTAGAAGATGTAGATAGTGTACGACATGTCCTATTACAGAATAGAGATACTATAGAATTTTTGTTATTAGCATAAAGGTATTTAGTAAAGGGATTAATGATTCAACAGTTCTTGACACACTTTTGCAAAGCGAAAGGAGGGAGAGAGGGTGTCAACCCCCTTGATTAACCTGCAAAAGTGTTTAATGTGTTAAGTTTTTTGCACACAGGTGTTCTCTAGCTATCTGCATGATGGATGAAGTCTTGGAAAGAAGCTGATACTTCGGAACAAGGTTGATGTTGTTCCTGCAGGTGACTGTGACATCACCAGAAGCTGTTGTAGCTAACAGTTGTCTTAATATTATTAGAACAGTTTTTTGAGCACAGTTTTTTCAGTATTACAAAAGCACAATTTTTAGTATTATGAGCACAATTTTTTCAGTATTTCTAAGGCACATAAGTCTAGAAGTTAAGAAGCACATACATGATAGAAGTTTAGAATTTAAGAAAGTGTGTTGTGTGAACTTTAGATTATTCACTATATATTAGTAAAAGAAATTTTATCTGTTTGGTTAAGAAACTTTAACATTATAAGGTACTAGAGAATTATTATAATTTTTTAGTTTATAAAACACAGTGATATGGAACTCAAAAGTATGTTTGTGTGAAGGTATGTTTGACAGTGGCCACTGTGAGAGTTTGTATGAGTGTATGTGTGTGAATGTATGATGATTAATGTGTTTTGATCTCACAAATACACAAACACCTTTAAATAAAAACAGAAGACACATAAACCAAAACTGAATGGAGTTCCATTTCCAGAAGTGTTTTAGATGGAATAAAAATTTTTAAGAATAAACCCTGAATTTAGAGAAGCACTTTTAAGCAAAATTTAAGAGCACAAACCTTAAGGTCAATAGGTTATTAAGTTTGTTAATGGTAGTGGTATTAATATATGTAATTGTGTTTATTGAAATGTTATGGGTACAATAAGAAATGTTACAGAAATGCAATTTAAATTGTTCAAAACTTGAAAGGGGGATTTGTTGGAAGAATAAAGATTATGTGTGAACAATTTCTATTGCATCTCTGTGAACCTTGCCTTGGCATAATTGGGTGTGGATAGTAAAACTAACTGCGTAGCTAAAATATGGCTACAGGGACTGAAGTTAGAACAAAAGAGGCTTTTTGCCAAGGTCAAGGAGGAGTTTTTGGCAGGTGAACAAGTTTTCTCATCTCATATGGCCACCTGTTGCGGTCCAATTAGCAGTGGACAACAAAGTATGTTTTCCTTATGTATCCAATACTCTGTGAACAAGAATCACACGTCTGAGTGTCATAAGCAGTATATAAGGTGTCTTTCTTCTAATAAAGCCGATCAAACTGATCTGTGAGCATTCTGTCCGTACCCCTCCATCAACAAGGAGACACAGTTGGAACAGCTGATCCCAACTGGCCAAAGTGATATTCCATATCATATGATGTCATGGTCAGCAATAAAAGCTTTGGGAAGAAGAAGGAAGGGGGGAAATGTTCTGAGTGATGGCATTTGTCTTCCCAAGTATCCATTGAACAAGATGAAACCCTGCTCTCCTGGAGATGGCTGAACACCTGCCTGCCCATGGGTGCAATGAATGTATTCCTTGTTTTGCGTGCGTGGTTTTTGCTTTTCCTATTAAACTGTCTTTATCTCAACCCATGAGGTTTCTCACTTTTACCCTTCTGTTTCTTCCCCCCATCCCACTGAAGGGGGAGTGAGCGAGCAGCTGTGTGGGGCTTAGCTTCCCACCAGTGTTAATCCAGAACAGCAGGAATCTCAGCCGAGGGCACCACGAAAGATGTCTCTTCTGAGCTTGTCTTTAGTTAACAGAATAGGAATCCCTAATCCTACTTTTAGATCTATTAAAATGAAAAAAAAGAGGGGGGTAATAAACATCCTAATTTTTGTCTTGTTCCTAAGGACAGGTGAGGAAGGTGTTATGAAGAGAAAAATTTCAAGCAAGGAGTCAAGGAATATTTTAAAGCCCCTAGAGTTAATTGATACATCCTACCACAGTGTTTATGATAGTAAGCACTTTAGAAACACATACATAGGAACAACCTTGGCCTAGGTCCAAGTTGTGAATTAGTCTAAGTAGGTGTTTGGTGACTGTCCTCCCAGACAAAAGGTGCCAGGACAGAACGCTCTTGCTGCTTATGGAGAGCCCAGGGTGGCCCACCAAGGGTAAGGGCTATCTTTCCTGGGGGAAAGGGTTGTTGTAGAGGAAAAGTGCAAAAAGAATTTTAAATCTGGCTTACTTCTACATTGGAAAACTGTATTTCACAGAAAAGAAGTAAGATGTACTAGGGCCTAGTGCCTGATCTATTCAACATATCTGACCTCACATACAGAGAAAAAACTTAATGGATCAATCTGAAAGAGTGGTGTTCAGTTCAGTATTCTCTTTGTTGGATATAGATATATACAGGGACATCTTTACCTCTGTGCAGAACTATATGATCAATCATGTTACGTTTGTATTTGGTGTGATATAGGCAAAGAGGACAACGAAGGTCTTTGGGTCCTTCCTCAGGATCTGCCGAATGTCCAGCTTCCACATGCATAGTAAAAGCAGATCTGTGAAATGGGAGGGAGACATGGAAGCAGTCAGAAGAGGTGTGTATGGAACACTGAAGTGTCACAGTTCTATTACAGAAGTGTTGTATAAAATGGTATAGATAGCACTCAACCTTCTCTCCATAAAGCCACATGGCATTTCATCAGGACTATTCACATAAGCATAGGTATTTGCAGGCTCATATCCCTAAGTAACTGAAAACACATTCTGCACAAGATATTCTTTTGCAGTAATTGATCTATAGTCACATTGCTACAGTTAAGATGGCAAAAGTATTTCCAACTTTTGTACTCATTATTTGCTTGCCTTTGCCAAAGAGAGGCATTTTAGTAAATTGAGTAAAATCGTTTCAACTGTCCTAGACTTTGAAGGATAAAAATTATTTCTGATGGTAAAAAAAAAAAAAAAATCCTCAACGTCCCTCTTTGTAGGACCAGTCCCACAACAGCTAAAATGTTGATTTGAGATATGAAATCAACTTGCACCTACAGTAAAACTGGCACCAAGTTGATAAGTTTGAAAGACTTAATCCCAGAAAGTTTGAGACATCACAATAAAGAACACAACTCTTTTTATGTAACTATGAACATATGTAATTACAGATTGATTTAAGGTAATTTTGTTTAATCCTGGTAGAAGAAAAGGCTACTCTTGTATGAGATCTCTAATGTCCAGCATATAGATACATACCAAATACAATGGGTGAACAATTGACTGAAGAGTCAGGCTCAAAGAGTTGTAGCAAATAGGGTAACATCTGGCTGTTGGCCAGTCACTAGTGGAGTTCCCCAGGGTTCAATTTTAGGACCAGTTCTCCTCAGTGTTTTTATCAATGACCTGGACATAGGAGTTGAGTATACACTAAGTAAGTTTGCCAATGTTATTAAATTAGGAGTAGCTGTTGCTTCCCTCAAGGGTAGGGAGACCTTACAGAGAGGTCTTGATAGAGTAAAGGGCTGGGCAATCACCAACTGTATGAAATTTAACAAGGACAAATGCCGGAGACTGCATCTGGGACAGTGTAATCCTGCACATATGTATGGATTGGGGGACAAGACACTGGAATGCAACCCTGCAGAAAGGAATCTGGGGGGTTTGGTCAACAGTAAGCTCAATATGAGACAACAACGTGCCCTGGCAGCCAAAAGGGTCAACTGTATCCTGGGGTGCACCAGGCACAGTATAGATAACTGGTCAAAAGAAGTGATTATCCCACTAAACTCAGCATTGGTATAGCCTCACATTGAACATTGTGTGCAGTTTTGGTATCCACAATATAAGACCAATATAAAAACATTAGAATGTGTCCAAAGGAGGGCAATAAAGATGGTGAAAGGACTAGAGGGCGTGACTTATGAGGAGATGCTGAGGATGCTAAGTAGCTCAAGTTTGTTCAGCTTAGACTGATGGGTACCCTCATTGCTGTCTACAACTTCCTCATGAGAGGGAGTAGAGATGGAGGTGCTGATGTCTTCTCTCTGGTGTCCGGTGCTAGGATGTGAGGGAATAGCTTAAAGCTGAGTCAGGGGAAGTTCAAATTGAATATTAGGAAAAAGGTTCTTCACTGAGAGGGTGGTTGGTCGCTGGAACAAGCTCCCCAGGGAAGTGGTCATGGCCCCAAGCCCATCAGTGTTTGAGAAGTGTTTGGACAACACTCTTAGATATATATATATAGTTTCACTTTTAGGTTACCCTGTGTGGACCAAGGAGCTGGACTCCATGATCCTTGTGGGTCCCTTCCAACTCAGGATATTCTAAGATTCTGTGATCCTAACAGAAAAGGTTGAACATTATTCTTTAACAGAACCTCTCTCTTTTACCCAACCACACTCCTCAGGACATAATAGCTTTGAGACCTTGAATGTTAGCTAAGGAGGCTATGACTGAGGGTTCAAAATATCAGAAAGGAACTGAGAAACAGCACAACTACATGAACCTTTTTTTCCCTAGGGAACATGGCTAAACACCTCCCCCCTGAAACTTAAAATTTTTCTATGTTTAATTGGATTTGCTGAAATGTTTCTATATGTTGTCAGACACTTTGGAGTATGCTTGATATTTTAACCAGATAAATTGCAGGGGGGGTAGGGTAGGGATTATGAGAACTTTCTTCATAGAGGGAATAGAAATTCTATAACCTACCTAGAACATTTGACTGCCTCATACTTCATGCTAATTGTTCATAAAATATGCCTTATTTCTGTAGAGAAAACTCCTCATACTTGATGGTGACGACCAGCATCTAATTACAAATTGTGAGGGGAAAAAATCCCCGCTCCTTATACTATTTACTGTAGTGGGTACAGTTTACTACAAGTGTTTCTCCTGTTTTCCTTTTCAGTAGATTTTACAGGTTGTTGTAGGAATGAAGAAAAATAATTACGTGGATGCTGCTGTGATCTGGTATGGTATTTTCCATGTTTCTTTCCCTGGTCACCATTGGCCATGTGTCTCTTAGTTACAGTCAGTTCTCACAAAGACTCCTGAAGTCTTTTGAAGTGTTAAAAAAATCCCTTTAGAAGTTCAATTTATTTGTTTTGTACAATACTTACTTAAAGCCTGTATAAAAGGAACAATCTTTGCACTTGAAGAGTTTTTTCCCTCCATGCTTGTCACGGTAATGACGTCGAATGCTCTGTATGTAACCCGAGGAGAATTCACAAAATTCACAGTTAAGGATAGCTTCTGTTTTTTCCATTCCTGCAGCACTCCCAGAAAGTGGGATTTGGCTGATGTTATTGTTCCTGGACAGAACTGCAGACTGGTAGTGGTTCAACTGTTGCTGAACATCAGGAGGTTCCGAGTATGAAGAGTCTATAAAGAAAGAGAAGTTGTCATTCAAGGTGGGTCAATGAAATTTAAAAAGATTCTAGGCCTGCTCCAACAGGTAGCCTTCAGAAGAGATAAGAGGATTACCATTCCTTCATTTAACCTGATTTGTATTCTACAGTGTAAAAGGCAGTCACTTGAGATCAGGCTTTTCAAATCTGATCTGGGGAGGGACAAATATATGAGAGTAACCTATTAAAGACAGAAAGAAAAAGGAAATGGATAGATTATTTCCCTCCCCCTTATACAACCCAACAGAAGGTTGCCATACCATTTTAATGATATTTTTAAAACTCCCACAGACTAGATGATATGTTTCAGCATACAAACTGAAAACTAGAATACTTTATTAAAAAAAAAGGAGGGGAGTCTTGGAAGTTTCCCAATACAGTGATTTGAATGTGGAAGTTAGGAATTCAGCTACTTTGTCCTATATAATCCACAAATGAAAGCAAAGCACAGATGCAACTTCAGTGTAACATTCCTGAAAAGGAAAATATAATGTGATTTAAAAAAAGGATATAAAGCATACCAGCCATATCCTGGTTTTGATACATTTTTAAAGTATAATTCCCTGAGGTAGCATATATATGAATTCTTTAAAACACATATTTGATGGAAATTAATACCATTAATTCAAACCAACTAGTAAAGAGAAACAAAAGACAAACATGCCTGTACAGCTGTACAGCACTCAGTGTGTGGATTTCATCTGTCTTCAAGAGAGTAAAGTCGTTGTTTTATTTTATCACTGCCATATAGTTATATATGCTTTAGAAATGAAAACCAAACCAACAGCAACAACAAAAAGTAGCAAAGAAAACCAAAACATAGGGAGGAAAATGTCTCCAAGCTCCCCAGTTTCATCATCAGGTTTACAGCAGAGACATGAAAGTGTCTTGTAAAATGATTCAAGATTTTTTTGTTTCTTCTGAGTCATATGAGCAGGGACTGGAACAGAATATATTTATCCTTTCTTCTCATTACTTCTACAGCAGGTTTGCTCACAGTGAGTTCTAACAGCTGCTTCCAGCCTGCCATGAGGAAAATGAAAGCAACTGTGGGAAAGGAAAAAAACCACACTTCACACCAAAATTTTATCCAATTAAAATACATGACTCTTCTGCTCAAACTTACTTAAGAAATTCACAGGCAGTCAGTGGTGGATGGAGAGGCACTTTGTGTGTGTGTGGGTGGTATGTACATCTCTGAGGGGAATGCAGCCTGTGGGCAACCCATGTTGGAGCAGACACACAAGTGAGGCAACAACCAATTATTAGGAACTGCAGTATTTCAACCAATTGCAACCAATCCTATAACTAACATGGTTGCACAGGTTGAGACCTGACAGAAACACCACAAGAGGCCTTAGGAGTACCTGAGAGCAAACAGTGGAAACCCTCAGCTCTGCACCCAGACTGCATGTTGTGCAGCTGGATCTACTACATTGACCCATCCAACTTTGTACTGGTTCATACAGAATCATGCCATCTCTCCTGTGGGCCAGGGAGGTCATGTTAGAAACCATTATGATGACCCATTTAGCTTCTCTCCTGGACTATGTTGTCCCTCCCATGGAACAGGGAAATCATATCACTTGTTAACATCAATTATATCTGCAACTATAAATACTTTAGTATCTGAACCCATTTAGTTTCCACACTGCCAATTCAGTCTCAAACTGCAGCAATGAATTACTGCAGTTTACTGGTATGCTTACTGGAAAACCAAAAGTAGTCTTAGTGACTCAGTAAGGAGTGGAGAGAGACAATATTTCCAGAAGTGCCTAAAAAACAATTTGACCATTGTGAAAAATTTATCCAGAGTATAGGTCCAATGACTCACACAAACTGTCTGTCAACTCTGCTGAAAATTATCATCTCTTTCAAAAGAACCTACATATATGAAAGGAACTCATGGTCTTGATGCCTTAAGCCCCTAATGGTTTTTTTTCAACACCTAAATCCCACGGCAACAGTTGGTGGCCCGTATGGGGAGACCCAGACCGGGACTTCTTCAGACTGGAAACTTTCATCGTGCAGGAATATTCCTCAGCAAACCGGTTTTTATCTGAGATAATTCCAACCCCGGTCTGAGAAGCCCAGCTCCACAGAACCCACGGAAGCAAGCACGGAGCATAGAGGTGAGATAAGAAAAGAGCGAATAAGGAAACGGTACCTATTTGGTTGGTTAGCAGCTGCGGGAAAGTTTTGTGTTTTGTGTTCCAGGATAGGGAACACAGGTTCCTGAAAAGTTTGCTTAAAAGACTTGGGCCCAGATAGTCGCGAAAGTCGCTTTTCAGGAGGTGAACGGGTAGTTCACCAGTTACCCAGGTCAGAGCGGGTCAGTCTAGGGCTGTTTGGTTTGGAAGGGATGCCCTCCGGTGCTCTGACGCTGTGGAAGAGCCGGTGGGGCTCTGGAGTCAGTGTGACTCAGTAAATAGCTGAGGGGTTACGTAACAGCTTTGTAACCTAAAGGTAGTAAGTTTGAAACCCAGTGTGTGACTGTGGTTTGTTTTTGTTTTACGAGCATGGGTTGGGTGGATTCAAAAGTTGAGATCCCTAAAGAATCCCCCTTGAGAATGGTTTTGAAACATTGGAAAACTTTGGCTGGTTCTGAAACACCTTTAAAGAAGGAAGAACTGTGTAGGCTGTGTATGGATGCCTGGCCGTTGTTTGGACAAATGAGAGGGGTGGCTTGGCCAGAATTCGGTTCCTCTGAGCTAGACGTGGTACTGAAGTTAATTTCGCTCCTCAATGCGGAGCAAAAATGGGATGAAATCAGATACCCGGAATTGTTTATGTTTTTGTTAACACGCCCTGGATTGAGGGGAGAGAAGAGAAACGAAAGTTCAGAGAGGGCGGAAAAATCGGAAGTGGAGTCAGAAAAAGGAGGAAAAGATCGAGGTAAAACCCCCGTCCCACGAGTTTTATTTAAAAACACGGGGAATGGTGATTTAAATGTGTTAGTGTCACCTAATGAGAGAGAAAGCAGCCCGGAAGAGGCTGGAGCTGCAGGAGGAGCGGTTCCTGGACCGGCTCCTGCTGAGCAGGCAGGAGCCATTGGTGGACCCCCTGGTGTGGATCTGGCTGCACTGGGAGGGATTAGGCAAATAAAGTTTCTGGAGAAGTTAGTTTGGGTCCAACTGGAGCGAGTCCTGTCGGTTTAGTTGGAATGTGCACAGAGGTGCAGATGACATCGACCTTTGTTGGAGCTGCTTGCAGAGCGGCAGAGCAGAGCGAGAGTTATGCAGATGCTGCAAGGTTGGCTAGCCCAGGAATAACAGGAGAAACTCCTGGTCCCACAGGGGCAATGGCTGCGGGGTCTGCCCTGCCTGTTCCAGTGAGCGGGGAAGCAGTTTGTAGCTCTGCAGCAGCTAGTAGCTTTGCCGGAGCAGATAAAGTTGTCTTAGCAACAGCAGAAGTGAGCTCGAAAGGAGAAGAACAAGTAACAGCTAAAGTTGATAGTTGCATCGGTAACGGAGTAAGAACGGTGAAGGCTGAAAAGTCAGCTTTTAGTAAGGTTGCTTTTGGTATAGTAACATCAGAGAAAGTTATTATAGATGCGGCATCTGTTGTAGAAACAAAAGAGATTTTAGAAGTCACAGCGAAAGCCAGTGCAGAGACGGCGGCAGGTGTAGGAGTCACTGATCTAGACAGTGACAGTGAAGCGAAGGCGTCGGCCCCAGGGGGGGCGACGGCCCCAAATGTAGAGGTGTTTGTGAGAGCAAGTAGCCCAGCACCACAGATGGGTGCTCAGGCAGTTGATTTTATCAGTGGTGATAGCGATATAAGAACTGTTAGAGCGGAGTTGCATGCCCCAAGTGCAAGAGATATGAGTTGGGTAAAAATGTACGAAACCAAGCAAAGAGCAAATGAATCACCCACAGAGTTTCTAAACAGATTAAAGGATGTCATCAAGAAATATACTGACATAGACATCGAATCAGATATGGGAAAGAAAAATCTGGTATATTTGTTTGTGGGACAGTCCACAAACGATATAAAGAAGAAATTATTTGAGATAGCTTGGGCAGTATATCAGAACAAAAAGCAGAAAGCTAGTACGGTGGGCAGTGACACGATTATAAGAACAACAGTTACTGCAGCAACGGAACTCCCGGCTCAGAGAGCAGGGGAGGTTTCTGGAATGGTCGTTACCACGGCAACGGAACTGACTGGCGCGGTGAAGAAAAAAGTGTTGCCTGTGTGTGATACAGCGAAAATGCATGTGACAGAGAAGGTGAGATTGGAGCAGGGAGCGATCCTGAAGCTTAAGACTGTAGTGAGCATAGTAAAGCGGGGACAGGAAAAACTAGTCCCAGTCATTGCTCCGACCGATGAGGAGGTTTTGGCTCCTATTGGTATGGTCCAGGCAGAGATGGCAAATGCGAGTGCCGGGAAGGCTATGAGACCGTTGAGCGTAGCAGCGCGAGAGAGAACTGGGGCCACTGACTTTGCAGAAGTGGCGGGACCCAGCTCTGCCTCTGCTGTTTCGGGAACCGCCTCAGGTGTGACAGGTGCGACCAGAGGTCGGCAAAGAACAAAGACACCGAGAGCTGCGAGAAAGGGGGGGGGGGGGGGTAGCTCCTTCCCCTGTAACATCTAACCCCACGCAGGCAGCTGCAGTGAGTGCAAGTGCTTTAGGAATTTTAATGCCACCCGACGAATTCATAGTTGTTATAACAATAAAGATGCCTGCTCCCATAACAAGCGGAGCAGAGTCGAGAGTCAGAGCGGCCAGTACCCCGCCTATTCCAACGTATAGGAAAGGAAAAGAGAAATCATGTGACCGTCGCAGGCGCCGGCACCCCTCTGCGAGTGCCGGGGTAGCGTTAACCACAGGCACAGAAAGAGTGAGTCCAACTGTGGGACAAGCAAAATCTAGGTTTAGTACAGGAGCTACTGTCGCCTCTGCAGACGGAACGGGAGCTGCAGAGAGTGCACAAGCAAATAATTTCCTAGCTGCAATTCATAACACCTTAGCGGCTGCGAACAAGAGAACGGTGTCAGTGGTTAGAGTCCCAGCCCAGTCTAACACCGGACCCTCCACTCCTCCCATCAGACCGAAAGGGGGGAAGGGAGGACAGAAGCAGTGTAAATTCCCGGTGAACACAAAAACTAAAACCCGCCGGTGCAATATATGTCATAAGATGATAAGGTGATGCTTTGGAAACTGTGGGAGCTAAGTCTAAGGGAAAAGAAACTATCTACTAACCCTTTCATCCCCTGTCTTTTAAAACTGCCACAGGCTCATAACCTGTGAAAGAACATTCCTACCCTAACTCAGTAAGGGGGGAATATTGATTTGTCTTAAATGTAAACTTAAAAATGTGTCAGAAGTTAACTGTTCACAGACAGTCTGTTCCAGCAAACAAACCTGGAAACTACCACTAAAATTCAAGCTGAGAAACCATGGGAACAACTTTTATGCAGGAGTAGACAAATGACTTAACTGCAAATGAAATACACCAGATCAAGAGTGAGTAGATAAAGGTCTTCTGACACAATTGAAAATCAACTTGCACTAAAGGTGGTACAGAAACATATACATACATTGTAATTATTGTGTTTCTTTTGTTACTCTCTATTTTATATTATTTTAAACTTCGCTTATTGTTAGCTTCATTGCTAAGAATTGAAAGCTTATATTGCTTTTACTTTTGTTATATGAATTGCTTGAAAACTTGCAATGTTTATACTTGCGCATATCTCGTTCCAACGACAATTTGTAAACATCTATCTCTCTGACTACTGCAGCTTGTAGAAGAATTTCCCCTAAAAGTAGTTTGATGAAAAGTCCATAGAATTTTCATGTGATTGTAGAAACGTGTTTATCTATTTATGTTTTTAAGATGCTTTTTATCTAGTGTCATCTAGGAATATATGTGAACCTGAATTTACATAAGAAGTCCTGCACTGAGACTAAGGACGGATGAGAGAGTGTCATCAATGCTGTAATGAAAAGTACAGTGACCCTTTGCCTGGATGCCATCACAACTTCTGTAAATCAGCGGTACTGCTCCAGCATGCTCAACACTGCATCATGAGGATCCTGGTTCTGACTGCTAACCAGGAATTTACAGCACTGCAACAGCACTAGTTCTGTGAACTCTCCAATAAGGTCCTAAAAATCTGACTTGCACCATTGCTTACAATCCTTGAGACAATCTGGTAACATCGTTGTTGGAATAATTAGTTTAAGTTGCTTAAATAGTTTACTGAGAATGCTTTCTTAGCTTTATTGTTTCATTGATATTCATATATCTATAAATGCACCTATTTTAACAGGTGAAGAAGCTTTTATCCATGGAGGCAAGGAGTCCCTGTAAGACTACTCCATGAGGTAAAGATGATTGACTGCAGTCTGGGACAGGTTGGAACAGGACAACCTGCCCCCGGTAAGGCCTAGAATTTGTCCGGAGAGTATAAACTCTCTGTGGTGAGCTACTGGCACTGCCAGGGTGCTTTTTGCATCCAGATGCAGTCTACTTCAGGTAAGCTCTTGACTGGCCTGTTAAATCTGTGACTGGCAGTTAATCGCTTTATGTGATAAAAGCACAAGCTCCTCTCTCAGAAGATTGAAATACAGGAATTCCAAGATCCAAAATTCCTGTGAAATTGTCATCAGACAGAGTCACACTTCATCAACTCCCTAGTTGCATAAAGAAGTTTATCTGAAGAATTGTTTAATGTTTTAAGATCTGCTTTGCAGGAACTGCACAAATTCATCGTGTCATCTAAGTCTGTGAGGCTGGACACTCCTGTTCATCTGTTCCAGCCCAAGGACTGAGTTTATGTTACACTGAGACTGAAACTCCTGCAAGCCAAATAGAAAGAACTGTTTTCAAGTCCAACAAACCATCTCCAACGTGGACAGAGTTATCATCAAAGACCCTGAATTTCACCCAGGAAGAAAAAACCTCTGTTCCTGAGACGAGTAGAGCAGCAAAGACTGTTACAAGGACTGTTAAAATAGTGTTTAAGTTTTCCTCTCTTGTTTATTTCCAGAACTTGTCTCCAGAACTCCCGATTGGAGGCCAGAGTAGACCAGTTATGTTGATCAATATGACCAAGGCTGAGATGTTGTTTCAGGGAGTCCTTGTATCTTCTCTTCGGGGCTCCTCTCTTGCGGTAGCTGGTGGCAAGTTCACCATAGAGCACGATATTAGGGAGGCGGTGGTCCTTCATCCTAGAGACGTGCCTTGCCCACTGCAGCTGTGTTCTCAGTAACATGGCCTCAATACTTGTGACTGCTGCTTGTTCTAGAACAGATGTATTGGTCACATAATCTGACCAGTGGATGTTTAGGATTGTACGGAGGCAGCGTTGATGGAAGTGTTCTAGGAGTCGCAGGTGGTGGCGGTGGATGACCCATGATTCAGATCCATATAAGAGAGTAGACAGCACTATGGCTCTGTAAACACTGATCTTTGTACTTTTCTTCAAGTGTTTATTTCGCCAAACTCTTTTATGGAGTTTTCCGAAAGCTCTCTATGCCTTTGCTAACCTGTTGTCTATCTCTCCGTCAATCTTACCATCCGAGGAGATGAGGTTGCCTAGGTAATTAAACTGCTGGACTGATTTGAGTTCTGATTCGCCAATGGTGATATGGGGATGATGGAATACTTCCTGAGGTGTAGGTTGATGGAGAACTTCAGTCTTCTTTAAGCTGACTTCCAGCCCAAAGAGCTCAGCAGTCTCAGTAAAGCAGGATGTTAAACGCTGCAGAGCTGCTTCTGTGTGGGCAACAAGGGCGGCGTCATCAGCATAAAGCAGCTCACAGACGATGGTTTAAGGTCTTAGTATGGGCCTTCAGTCGCCTTAGGTTGAATAGGCTTCCATCAGTATGATATCGAATGTAGGTACCGTCCTGATCATCGAGGTCTGCAGTGGCCCTTTGGAACATCATGCTGAAAAAGATTGTGAATAGGGTTGGTGCAAGAAGGCAACCTTGTTTCACACCGTTAGTTATTAGAAAGGGCTCAGAAAGTGCATCGCCATATCTGACTTGACCATGCTGATCCTCATGGAGTGAGATGATCATTTTAAGGAACTTGGGGGGACAACCTAAACGTTCCAAAATCTGCCATAGACCTTTTCTGCTCACAGTATCAAAAGCCTTGGTGAGATCAACAAAGGTTACATAGAGACCTTTGTTCTGTTCCCTACGCTTCTCTTGCAGTTGTCTGAGAACAAATCCCATGTCTGTGGTACTCCTGTTGGCTCTGAAACCACATTGGATTTCAGGAAGAAGTTCTTCTGCTCTAGCGGATATTAGTCTGTTCAGAAGTATTCTTGCCAGGGTCTTGCCAGCAATGGAGGGCAAGGGTAATTTGAGCAGTCTGATTTATCTCCCTTCATCTTATACAAGGTCATGATGACTGCATCACGAAGGTCTGATGGTAGTTCACCTAGTTCCCAACAGTGCACCACAAACTCGTGGAGTGCTTGGCCCCCATACTTCCAGACTTTGGGTGGAATTCCATCAACCCCAGCTGCCTTGCCAATTTTCACCTGCTGTATGACCTTAAGGGTTTCTTCCATAGTAGGGGCAGTATCCAATTCATTCTTCACCGGTTGTTGTGTGATGGACTGAATTGCTGAGTCTTGAACTACACGGTTGGTACTGAAAAGAGTCTGAAAGTGTTCAGACCATCGATTCAGAATGGAGGTTTTATCTGTCAGAAGCATTTGACCATCAGCGCTGAGTAGAGGGCTTTGTACCTGGTATCTAGGCCCGTACGCTGTTTTCAGGGCCTCATAGAATCCTCTGTGATCACCCCTATCTGCGCATAATTGAGTTTTTACAGCTAGATTGATCCACCACTTGTTCTGGATGTCACAGAGTTTCTGTTGGAGCTTGCTGCATGCAAGACGAAAGGCTGCTTTTCTTACATGACAGGATGGCTGAGCAAGGTGTGCTTGGTGAACAGATCTCTTCTTCCTCAACAATTCCTGGATCTCTTGATTGTTTTCATCAAACCAGTCCTTGTTCTTCTTGAAGGAGAACCCTAATGGCTCTTCAGAGGACTGCAGGATGCTATTTTTAATATGGTGCTGTGCTGGTTTAAAGATAAACCAGCAGGGGAAATGAACTCAACTCAAAAGAGAGATTATATGTCAGAATAACAATTTAATAGAAAAACACAATAAGGACAATTATACAGACAAACAATTGGTTTTAACCCACAAAACACAAATATATAACCCAGTACCCTGGGGCATGAACAGAGTGGTGTTCTTTGGGCCCCCCTGAGTCCAAAGTAAAAGGAGAGGGAAAAAACCTGTTGGTGAGAGTGCTGTTGCAGTCTGGTCAAGAGTGGTGGTTGCAGTCTGGTTGAAAAGTGGTGGTTGCAGTCCAGTCGAGAGTGGTGGTCTGCAGTCTGGTTGAGAGCGGTGGCCTGCAGTCCTCCTCTGGATCCCACGAGTGGTGAAAAGGTTCCAAAACTCCAAGTTTATATATTCTCCAGTTCAGGCAGGAATGCTCAGTCCTTCTCTCAGAGCAGGGAATTCCATAAAAGGGTATGAGGACAGGAACATCTTCCTATTTCGCAGGCCTCTACTGATAACAGTTTCTGGGGAATGGCATGGAAGGCTATAGAATACACAGGTTTGGGCTACACCCGTCCAGTGATGAATCGGTCCCAGTTGTTCTAACTAGGACATTATCCACCCCTTATTCTATGCCATCCATGTCATGCCCAAATTAACCCCCTTAAAAACTATATCTCCTTAAAACTATATACACCTATATATATACACAATGAAACATTACAGACCATTCTCACTCAAAATTAGGTCCCCTTGTGGTAAACAACGTGTCTCCCCATCTTTTTGCATTACCCACCAGGTGAAACCAGGTCCTTGAGCAAAAACAATCCCTCGGATGGGTTTGCCTTTGCTTGAGGTGGGACTAATCCAAACAGTCTTCCCTAACGTTCCTCTCATATGCACCACGGGGACTTTATCTCCATCTACAGTATGCAAAGGTTCTGATTGGGCAGGGTCAGCTCGATTGATGGAGCCTCGGGTGTTGACCAACCAGGTGACCTTTGCTAAATGCAGCTCCCAGTGTTTGAGAGTCTCCCCACACAGTGCCTTCAGGGTGGTTTTCAGCAGTCCGTTGCACCGCTCAACTTCTCCAGTCGCTGGTGCATGGTAGGGGATATGATACACCCACTCAATGCCGTGCTCTTTGGCCCAGGTGTCTACGAGGCCATTCCTGAAATGGGTGCCATTATCAGACTCAATTCTCTCCGGGGTGCCGTGTCGCCACAGGACTTGTTTTTCGAGGCCCAGGATGGTATTCCGAGCAGTGGCATGAGGCACGGGGTATGTCTCCAGCCATCCAGTACTTCCTTCTACCATGGTCAGTACGTAGCACTTGCCTTGGGGGGTTTTGGGGAGCGTGATGTAGTCAACTTGCCAGGCTTCCCCATACCTGTACTTCGACCACCGTCCACCATACCATAGAGGTTTCACCCGCTTGGCCTGCTTGATGGCAGTACATGTCTCACAGTCATGGATGACCTGTGAGATGATGCCCTTGTTTAAGTCCACCCCTCGGTCACGAACCCATCTGTATGTTGCATCTCTCCCCTGGTGACTGGAGGCATCATGGGCCCATCGAGCCAGAAATAATTCTCCTTTGTGTTGCCAATCCAGATCTACCTGAGACACTTTAATCCTGGCAGTTCGGTCCGCCTGCTCGTTGTTACGATGCTCCTCATTAGCCTGTTTCTTGCATACATGAGCATCTACGTGACCGACTTTCACACTCAGCTTCTCTACCCGGTCAACAATGTCCTGCCACATCTCCGCCGCCCAGATGGGTTTCCCTTGGTGCTGCCAGTTGGCCTTTTTCCATCGCTCCAGCCATCCCCACAGAGCATTGGCCACCATCCATGAGTCAGTGCAGAGATAGAGTCTTGGCCACTTCTCTCGTTCAGCTATATCCAAAGCCAACTGAACGGCTTTAAGCTCTGCAAGCTGACTTGACCCACCTTGTCCTTCGGTCACTTCTGCAACTCGCCATGTGGGACTCCATACGACTGCCTTCCATTTTCAGTTTGTCCCTACAATGCGACAGGAGCCATCCGTGAAGAGCGCATATCGCCTTTCATCTGCTGGTAGCTTGTCATATGGTGGGGCCTCCTCAGCCCATGTCACCTGCTCCTCTTCTTCTTCAGAGGATAGTCTGAAATTCTCACCTTCGGGTCAATTGGTGATGATTTCCAGAATCCCAGGGCAATTAGGATTCCCTATCCGGGTTCGCTGCGTGATCAGAGCGATCCACTTACTCCATGTGGCATCGGTGGCGTGATGTGTAGAAGGAACTCTTGCCTTGAACATCCAGCCCAGCACTGGTAGTCGGGGTGCCAGGAGGAGCTGCACTTCGGTGCCGATCACTTCTGAGGCAGCTCAAACTCCTTCATAGGCAGCCAGGATCTCTTTCTCAGTTGGTGTATAGCTGGTTTCAGATCCTTTGTATCCCCAACTCCAAAATCCCAGTGGTCGTCCTCGGGTCTCCCCAGGCACCTTCTGCCAGAGGCTCCAGGAAAGGCCATTCTTCCCGGTTGCAGTGTAGAGCACGTTCTTCACGTCCTGTCCTGTCCTTACTGGCCCAAGGGCTACCGCATGGGCAATCTCCTGTTTAATTTGTTCAAAGGTTTGTTGTTGTTCAGGGCCCCACTGGAAATCATTTTTCTTCCGTGTCACAAGGTAGAGAGGGCTTACAATCTGACTGTACTCGGGGATATGCATCCTCCAAAAGCCCACAGTGCCTAGGAAAGCCTGTGTTTCCTTCTTGCTGGTTGGTGGGGACATGGTTACTATTTTGATAATCACCTCCATTGGAATTAGGTGGCATCCATCTTGCCACTTCACTCCCAGGAACTGAATTTCCTGAACAGGTCCCTTGACCTTACTCCGTTTAATGGTAAAACCAGCTCTTAGGAGAACCTGGATTATCTTCTCTCCTGTCTCGAAGACTTCCCCTGCTGTGTTCCCCCATACAATGATGTCATCAATGTACTGTAGATGTTCTGGAGCCTCGTCCTTTTCCAGTGCAGTCTGGATCAGTCCATGGTAAATGTTGGGACTGTGTTTCCACCCCTGAGGCAGTCGATTCCAGGTGTACTGCACACCTCTCCAAGTGAAAGCAAATTGTGGCCTGCACTCCGCTGCCAAAGGAATGGAGAAAAAGGCATTTGCAATGTCAGTGGTGGCACCACTTGGCTGCCTTGGACTCCAGTTCATACTGGAACTCCAGTATGTCCGTCACAGCAGCACTCAGGGGTGGTGTGACTTCATTGAGTCCACGGTAATCCACCGTCAACCTCCACTCTCCGCTGGACTTACGCACTGGCCACAGAGGGTTATTAAAGGGTGAGCGAGTCTTGCTGACCACCCCCTGGGTCTCCAGGTCACGGATCATCTTATGTATAGGGGTCACAGAGTCTCGGTCGGTGCGGTATTGCCGACGGTGCACTGTTGCTGTGGCTATTGGTACCAATTGTTCTTCAACCTTCAGCAGTCCCACAGCAGAGGGGTCCTCTGAGAGACCAGACAAGGTGTTCAGCTGTCTAATTTCCTCTGTCTCCACAGTAGCTATGCCAAAAGCCCAACGAAGTCCTTTTGGGTCTTTGAAATACCCACTCCTCAGGTAATCTATGCCAAGGATGCACGGGGCCTCTGGGCCAGTCACGATGGGGTGTCTGTGCCATTCCTTCCCAGTCAGGCTCACTTCAGCTTCCAGTACAGTCAGTTGTTGGGATCCCCCTGTTACCCCAGAAATGGAGATGGATTCTGCCCCTACGTATCTTGATGGCATTAAAGTACATTGTGCGTCGGTGTCCACTAAGGCCTTATATCTTTGTGGTTCTGATGTGCCAGGCCACCGAATCCACACTGTCCAATAGACCCGATTGTCCCTCTCCTCTACCTGGTTAGAGGCAGGGCACCCCTAGTCCTGGTCATGGTACTCATTGTGCTCTTCTTGTGAGTATGACCTGGAGGTCCCTTCAAGAGGATCAAACGTATCATCGTTCCTGTACCGTCTGGAGTCTTGCCCATGAGAGACTGGAGCAGCATTTACCCTTGAAGAGTTCCTTGTGGTATTTGTTCCTCTTTTCAGTTCACATACCCGGGCTGCTAAGGAAGAGGTGGGTTTCCCATCCCATTTCCTCGTATCTTCTCCATGCTCATGGAGGTAAAACCATAGATTGCCACGTGGAGTGTACCCTCTCTCCTTAGCTGGGGGACGCTGGCCCCTGATAGCAGAGACTCTTGTTTGTCCTGGCGCGATATGGAAGATCCCTTCCTTAATTTCTTCTCTTAGCTTCTGGTGTCCCTCTTCAATCTTCTCTTCCAGGCTTCAGACATGTTCGTCCAGTTTGGTTTCCACAGATGAGACGTGGGCTCGTAATGGGGCGGTGACTGTGTCTTCATAAATCCTGAGTTTACTGACCAACCCACCCACCTTGTCCTCTCCCTCCCTCCATTGCAGCGTTGCTAAGTAGGGGGAATACATTTCTGGCCCGAGTCGTGCAAACTTTAACCACATCTGGGATGTGCACTGTACGCCATCTGGACTTTTAGGGAATCTTTCGTCCTCTGAAAAGATTATCTCCAGTACAGCTAATTCTCTTAAGCACCGGATACCTTGTTCCATCGTGTTCCACTGTCCTTGCTGTACGTGGAGGTCCTCCTTACAAAGGTATCTCTCCCTCACACTGGACAACAGTCGCCACCAGAGGCTGAGAGTTTCCTGCCTCCTTCCAATCCCCTGATCAATGACTACATCTCGAGACAGGGATCCCAGCTGTCTGGCTTCACTCCCATCTAGAATTGTATCATTAGCTGCGGCATCCCAGATTCGGAGCAGTCAGGTCAGAATGGACTCATTCGCCTGTCATGTGAACTCTCTCCGGAGCTCACATAGTTCACCCAGGGATAGGGACCGAGTGATTATTTCTGACTCTGTCTCCTCCAGTGGATGTGAAGGTCCTGCCTCTTCGTCATCATTTGCTATATGGACTGATTTAGTCTTTGATTTCCTTTTCTGGACAGGGGCGACTGCTATTGGTTTCGGTTGTTCTTCTGGCTCCTCGATGGTTTGTGTGGACACAGTGCTGGTTGATTTATTTCTTTCTCCCTCGGACTCAGCTGTGGTTTGGGTGGACATGGTGCCTGTGGATTTGCTCCTTCTCTCCTCCCCCTGACAGTGCTGTACCATGTCAAGTAGTGTCCGGTAGGCAGTAGCCAGGGCCCAGCAGGTTGCTGTGAGCTGACCATCTCTGGAGCTGCCAGAGCATTTTCCCTTCGCCAGTCTTATCATGCTAGCAGGATCCTGCAGTTGTTCAGGGGTGAATTTCCAGATCATTGGAGGAGAAAACTTCTCCAAATACTGGTCGATGTCCTCCCACTTCCCGTGCAACTCAGCATTATCCACTCCCAGGGCAGGCATCCAAACAACCTCCCTAGAAGGCCCTGTTCTGACCCTAAACATGGTGTAGACAGTACAGAGCAGACAAAGCAACACTAACAATAACATTATGCTGTCCTTAACATCAAAAGGGAACTCAATATTTTCCAAAACTGTTGTAGCAGGTCTGAAGGGGAAGAAGGAGGTGAGAGGTTGGAAACAACCATTCCCCCCTGTTCCCCCAAACGGCTGGGTGCGATTTTTAATGAGGCCCCAGAGATAGCAACCCAAACCAGGACAGGCAAACAAGACTGAATACACATTTACAATGAAACTCAATGCTTCTGATGTTATGATGACATAAACATAGTATACTAAGAAAGCAATTTGGATCCCTCTCCCTGGTCTTAAAGAGAGCATCAAAACAGGTAAATAGTTCCCCATCTGTGGAAATATGAACAGGCTCAGATACAACATCCACGTGAATGCATCAAACAACATGGTGATCAGGGAGTTTCTATATCCAAATAGACAAATGCTTAAAATGAAATTGTGATTCTGACTTCTCTCTCTGCCCCACGTTGGGCGCCAAAAATGTGTTGGTTTAAAGGTAAACCAGCAGGGGAAATGAACTCAACTCAAAAGAGAGATTATAAGTCAGAATAACAATTTAATAAAATAACACAATAAGTACAATTATACAGACAAACAATTGGTTTTAACCTACAAAACCCAAATATCTAACCCAACACCCTGGGGCATGAACAGAGTGGTGTTCTTTGGCCCCCCTGAAACAGAAGGTTAGGCCCAAAAGAGTTAACTAAGAAATTTGGGCCTGCAAACAAGCTACTAACATCCAAAATGATCTGTGTTCGTTCTGTTCTACTTACTGGACCAAAGCTTCAGAGAATAGTACAAGAACATGTAATAGACCTAGAAGTAATAAATTAGAAATATAACAGGATCAGGTAGACGTTTGAATAGAAGAAATAGGCCGGGAGCCAGGGTTTTTTCCAAGCTTCAGTGAGCGGGTCAAGAACAATAGAAGAGAAGAAGGGTCAGGTTGAGGAAGATGAGTTTAAGCCCCCAGACCCATGTAGGAAGAGTGGAAGTACCCTCAGGATTGAGGGCCAAGAGAAGCACTGCCCCAAACCCCGCTTAGCTCCACCTATACTCCGCCTGTAATTAATATGTATAGATAGATGTTGTAATCACTTGAATATGCATTTAATCATAGATGAAGATTGTATAAAAACTGTTGATTTTGTGTGAAGCCTTTGAGCAAGTTTGTCCAGCGCGAACTGGTTTGCTCCCAACGTTGAATTAAACAAATACCTTGCTGCTTAAAGATGAAAAGTCTCTGAGTAGTTTCTTGGAACAATTTTTTGGACTCACCCCCTGAGTCCAAAGTAAAAGGAGAGGGAAAAAACCTGTTGGTGAGAGTGTTGTTGCAGTCTGGTCAAAAGTGGTGGTTGCAGTCTGGTTGAAAAGTGGTGGTTGCAGTCCAGTCGAGAGTGGTGGTCTGCAGTCTGGTTGAGAGCGGTGACCTGCAGTCCTCCTCTGGATCCCACGAGTGGTGAAAAGGTTCCAAAACTCCAAGTTTATATATTCTCCAGTTCAGGCAGGAATGCTCAGTCCTTCTCTCAGAGCAGGGAATTCCATAAAAGGGTATGAGGACAGGAACATCTTCCTATTTCGCAGGCCTCTACTGACAACAGTTTCTGGGGAATGGCATGGAAGGCTATAGAATACACAGGTTTGGGCTACACCCGTCCAGTGATGAATCGGTCCCAGTTGTTCTAACTAGGACAGGTGCCAAAGTGATTCAGGGAGGGATCTATGGAATGATCAACCAGCCTAGTTTGAAGGTTTGCCTGGAATCTCTCACTGTGTCTGATTGAAGATTGTTAACTTGGAGTCTCCTCCTTGGGATACTGCCCCTTTTAGGTTTGAACTTAAGGTTGAAGTTAAGTTTACAGGGTACAAATCGATGGTCTGTTTGGCATTCTGCACTAGGCATCACATGGGTGTGGTGGGCACTGCGGACATCTCTCCGTCACACCAAGACATAATCAATGAGGTGCCAATGTTTGGATCTGGGGTAGATCCAGGTTGTCTTCAGTCTATTTTTCTGTTGAAAGATAGTGTTGGTGATGGTGAGCTGCTTCTCTTCACAGAATTCTAGCAGAAGGTGACCATTATTGTTGCAGTTTCCAACACCATGCTTGCCTAATACTCCTTTCCAGGCTTCAAAGTTCTTTCCTACTCTAGCATTGAAATCACCAAGGATAATGATCTTATCATCTGCAGGAACCTTTTGGGTAAGGCGGTGCAGGTTGGTGTAAAATTTATCTTTATCAGCAGGGTCAGCTTGGAGAGTTGGGGCATATATACTTAAGAGGACAACATGTTGCTTGTTGTGTAGTGGAAGGCGTAGGGAAATAATGCGGTCAGAATGACCTGTCTAACCCATATAACTCAGCAAAATCCAACCCATTTGGTCCCAAGTTACCCGAAATATTAAAAAAGGAGATTAGAAGAAGAAGGACTAAAGAAAGAAAGAGTAATTATTATATAGGCACCTTCAGAGACTGAAATGGTCAATGATTTCTGCATTCTAGGATTGCCAGGAGACTTTTGCAGGTTTTTGCAGGACTTTTGCATTATACCTCTGATGGGCAGCTGGGCCCATCTCTTCCTCCAGTGTTGCTAAACGTGTCAAGCCCTGAAAAGGCGAGAAGAGCCGTGTCCTCCACATGAACTCTGTGCTGGGCTGTCCCAGATGTTGGAAGCTACAACTACCAAGTTTCATCGCTGGATCCCGTGGACGGTGACTATATACATCTTTCCACTGTCATCTTTTCTTTCCCTTACTCTCCCTTACCCTTATCCTATCTTTCCTTTCTCTCCCTTATGCATTTTCCCTAAAGGTTCTCTTTATGCCATATTGCTGTAGATAAGAGATATAGATGATAACACCCAAAATGGCAACATACCTGTTTACCTTTGAAACAAAATTGTTCTAAAATAAACCCTACATATATATGTTTTCAAACACCGATTATTTAGTGTTGTTTTACTCTAATCCACCCCAAAGGATTTATTAATAAGAACCTGGGTTACCCCCCCCCCCCCTTTTCTGGGGTGGGTCATAACATTTTTGGAGTCATGGACAAGGATCCTTTGGATGTGGTGGAGTAATCGGTGTAGTCCAAAACTGATACCAAGGGTGAGTCACATGGTGACCATCCCCTCGTTATGAAATTATAGAGATAATTTTTCTCCTCTCAGTGTGACCCAGGCACATCAGACCTGTTGAAAGGTTTCCTGGTGTAGCCTGGACCTGTTGAAAGGTTCTCTGGTACCTGGGCCTGTTGAAAGGTTTTCCAGGAGAGTCAAGTCGACCCTCAGAGGGTTAAGGGGGAGAAAGACATTAACCTGAGCTGGGTTAATGACTGAGTCAAAAGGAATGACACCCCAGGTTGTTATATGGGGATTATTCCCTCTTGATATCTGTCCTTGGTTTAGGACTACTTCTTGTAGATACTGTTTTAGGTGTTGTCCTGAGAACAATACAAAAGGAGAGATCGGCTATTCAGAAATCTGTAAGTGAAGTGAGTTTTCAAGAGTCAATGAAAGCATTGCAGGATCAATTAGAAAAAGAGGTTATTCAGAAATCTACAGGTGAAGTGATAAGATCTCTTCAAGAGTCAATGAAGGCATTACAGGAGCAATTAGAAAAAGAACGCTTGCAGTTAACTGCAAGTGAAGCAGTTCAGGGGAAAGGGAAATTAATCTGTTGCTTCGGTCAGCCCTGCAAGATGAGGAGGAGCAAAATGAAAGGCTTAAAAAGGCACTAGAAATGAAAAATTGTGAACTACAGGACATCAATTTAAAATTCCTCAGACCAGTTGATGTTAATAAATCCCTGTACCCCTCTGGGGAATTGGAAGAGCTTAAGCAAAGTTATCTGGAGAACGAAGTAATACATATGCGTCCCCTCATTAAAACTGAAACCCCTGGCCAAGGGGCAGATCGGCAAACTACCATACGGGTTACCTGTACGCAGGGGAAACCCTGGTCAAACTTCAGGAGAAATACGGTTGTGAGGGCAATGAATCAGAAACTGAATATGTGTGGAGGGTGTCCCTTATGGGGGGAGATCGAATTTTGTTGAGTGAGGATGAGGTCCGAGGATTTTGGGGCCCAGGGGTCTTCCTGACCACAAATGATAACCAAGCATCATGGTCCCTGACCCAGAGAGCTGCCTACTGGGCAGGTGGGTTAGACCCTATAGAAAGGGGAGATCCTCATACGATTAAAACCCCCACGATTGGCCACATTGTAAAAAGTGTACAAAAAACCACGTCTCCAATTAATGCACACAAAATTATTGGACCCACAATGAAATTCCCCAATGAAACTCGAGGCAGATCCACAGAGATTTCCTGTCTTGATCCGAGGCCTGCCTGATGCACTAAAAGTTTATGCTAAACAATTATAAGAGTACATAAAGGCAACCCCTAGGCCTAGAAGAAGGGCTGCCCCACCAGGAATAACCTGGTTGGAGGTAGCCCAAGAATTAATAGCTACTGGTCAGCAGCTGGGACTCTCTGGTACAAGTGGCCAGAGAACACACATCAGGAGGGCAGGGAAGGTCCAAAAACCTGCCTCACCAGGTATTTGTCAACAAAATGTGTCATCTAGTGGGCGAAAGAGGTACAGTTTGTGGGTGGAGGATGTTACAAAAGGAATTTCTGGAGAAGTGATGGACAAATTACCCACCGGTAATTTGGAATACTTGATAAAGCACTGGGATAAGATCAAAAAGCATGAGTCACCTCCTAGGAGCAACCCCCCTAAGGAGTCCAACACTGTGATCCCCTCAGCCTCTTCAGAAACTGGACTAACCAGTTTGACCAGTTCTGAGTCAAGAAACTGGACTTGCTGCTCTCAAGTAAATAAGTCAAAGAACGACCAGTGGGTTTATGAGAGAAAGTTCACTGAAAACAGCCAGGGAGATTTGGTAATCACCTTTCCCCTGGGCCCTCTTAAATCCTTAGCTACCTTTGTGGTAGATACTGGTGCACAGGTCTCAGCACTCCAAACTAAAGTTGCTGCTCATTGTGGCATTAAGCCAGACAAAAAAAAGATATGGGTAGCTGACGCTTTTGGCAAATCCCGACCCCAGTACACTGCTCGGGTGAAATGCTGATTACCTGAAGATGAGACAGCCACAGAAGCTGTCATGATTGTGGGGCCATTACCAGCTAACATCTTGGGGTTGGATCTATTAAAGGGACGGGCCTGGACAGATGCCAGAGGGAGGAAATGGGTGTTTGGTCTCCCATCCCCCTCTGTCCATCTGTTGCAAACTGCTCCAAGTCTGCCTCCTTGCAAAACAACAAATGTAAACCCTCACCCACTCCCTTTAGGAACATGTGAAAACATTACCCCAGAAATTGCAGGATTGCAGGAGCAAGGGGTAGTTGTCCCCATACACTCACCATACAGTTCTCCTGTATGGCCTGTCCATGAACCTAATGGGCTGTGGCAGCTGCCAGTGAGTTACCTCGATGCTGACACTGGCTCACAAACAGCTGCTGTACATAACAAAGCTGAACTGATTGCCCACATTGCTGATGTCACCACAGGGGACCAGACTCAGACAAATACTATCACCCATTTGGAAAGTCTGAGACTTCAAATTCCCACAGAGAAAGTAGCAGTGTGTATTCCCCCTGACACCTTGGCCACCCTAGAGCAAATAAAGATGCTGAGGAGTAAAAAGGAGCTCCAGCATGCTCTGAGTTTATTTGTTTTTTGGAGAAAACATATTTCAGACTTCTCCATTATTGCTGCCCTAGTGGCATCATCCCAGATAAGAAAAGGAGATGGATAAATAGATAGTTCCTTCTTTTTAATAATGGGTCCATAGTGGGCCAGATTTCCTCTTTTTGCAGGAACCTGCCAGCAGATGAGATCAAACTGCGTGAGACCGATGAAGTTTTCAATTGCCGCAATAGGCAGGAAAAATAACTGCCCCCACAACTGCTTCTATTATCAGTTTACAAGTATCCCATGAGAAAATGAAGTAACAACAGGACTGGAGAGTTGTACTGTTCTTTGCAGCGCTGATTGTTTGCATGTGTTTGTGTTTTTATCTTAATAACTTCGTAATATGCATATCTGTATGTATTTTTGTCTCAGTAGTTTTGCAATATGTGAAAGTTTACTACAAACATTGTTTGTGTCTCCTCTACTCCCAAAATTGCTTGTATTATAAACTTATTAATAATTGTTGACTTATTTGTGTTTTTATCATGAGCAACTCACTGGTAAGATTGTGTAAGACAAGTCATTTTATGTATTGCTAGTTTAATTTTTACCAAGTTTATTTTGTCTTTTTATTGAAAAACAAATTGGCGTGGGAGAAGCTTTTAAAATTAGATTTGTGTCAGTATTAAATCCTGATGTTTGTAACTTTGTTAATGTTAGGAAATCTGATTGTAGCTATTGAGATCCTGTTATGTCCCATATGCTCAATATTTTACTATAAGGTTTTTTTTGGGGGGGGAATTGCATTGCATTGGGAAAATATTTGTGCTATCTTTTCCTTTTCTTTACTCTTCTCTTTTTCTGCCCACTATATGAAAGGCACCGTCCACAAAGAAGATATGTATATGGTTTCAAACATGGATTATTCAGTGTCATTTCACTCTAATCCACCCCAAGGGATTTATTATTAAGAACCTGGGTTACCCTCCCTTTTCTGGGGCAGGTTGTAACACCACCACTGGAGTCCTGTGAAAGCCCAGCTTCCACATGGTCAGATGGTAGGTCTCAAGCAAAGATGGACAGTACATGTTCCTGTTTTTATTGCTGTGGTCACCCCTCCCAGGTGGGACTTATGGCCCACTGGCCACTCTGGGGCTCCAGGGCAGGGTGAGGGGTGGTGCTCCCACTGTGCCAGCTGGGTTAGGGGTTCCAGGGGGTGTGATGTGGGCGTGCTCCCAGGCTACCTTTGACTGACAGCTGCTCTGGGGCCACCTGTCAAGGCTGCAGGGGCTGGCATGTGGGATAGAGCATTACCTCACCTCTGTGAAATTCCACCTATCCCTCCCACACACACACACACCTGAGTTGTTCTGAGCCAATATAATAATCCAGTGTCTCACAACTCCCCCCAACTAGGCAAATCTAATATATGTATTTAAATGCTTGCAAAATCAGAGCTGGGGATGTAAGGAAAAATATTACTTAAGAAAACCAATAGACTCAATGGTTTGAGTTCACCGAAAACATATTATATCTGCAAAATGCTAATAAAGAAATATTTCAATGACCACGGGGAGCAAGGCAGATAAAATTGAAAACATCACACTTTCCTGGTAAATCCATACTAGAATATCAATTACAGAATCAGACCAATCAGCATCTATATGACAAAAGAAACTCATCAAGGAGATGTTTAACTTCTGAGTTCAGAGCAAACATGGAATAAGTGCACAAAACCTCAATGAGTATTTAAAACTTGTTGGGGAAAAATGGGAATGTATCCCCAAATGCCATATCCACATGCCTTTTGAACACTTCCAGGGACGGTGATTCCACACCAGCCTCCTCCAATACTTGACAATCCTTTCAGTGAAGAAATTTTTCCTAATATCCAATCTAAACCTCCCTTGGAGCAACTTGAGGCCATTTCCTCTCCTCCTGTCCCTTGTTCCCTGGGAGCCAGAACCCGACCCCCACCTGGCTCCCCCCTCCTGTCAGGGAGTTGCAGAGCCAGAAGGTCTCCCCTGAGCCTCCTTTTCTCCAGGTTGAACTTCCCCACCTCCCTCAGCCGCTCCTGCTGCTCCAGACCCTTCCCCAGCTCCGTTCCCTGCTCTGGACACGCTCCAGCCCCTCAATGCCTTTCTTGTCATGAGTGGTCCAGAACTGAACTCAGGATTCTTATTTGTAGCACAAGCAATAAAACTCCATAGCCTAAATACAAGGCAAAACTTAAAAATAAGTCATCTGTCTGTATTTCAAACATCAGGATCTGTGTATGCACCCATTTCCATAAAAAGCATAAAATAGGAAGTTGTCTAGCTATTCCCTCTACTTTTCACACTTAATCTTTAGTGGCTTCACTAAATTTCTCTGCTAACAAGATAAAGGAGTGTTTTTTAGAAATGCAAATGGAATTAGATGCTCTCTTTCTCACTGAATTTTAATGGGAGCTCTGCCATTGAAATCTCCTATGTTGTAAATCTTTGCTGAAAAGTAAGGTCAGCTTGACTTATTCCAAAGGAATACTGGCAGTATAAGTTGGTAAAGAATAAACTGGTGAGATTCAACTGTAGGTCAAGTACTAGAACACCACCTTTATTCTTGCTTTTCATGCAACTTTGGATTTTTCTAATTGTCACTCTAATTTTTTTTAATAATAACATTAATAATATTAAGTAGTATTTTAGACAATTAAATTCTTGCTCTGAGGCACCTCTTACCATTAGAGTCCTCCACCTCTTCAGCAGAAGTGTGTTTCTTGGAGGTGCAGTAGCCAAGTGAGGCTGAGAGGCTGACAACACGGGGTCTTGGTAATGTCAATGCTTTCCCATGCACTCTCAAGGAATGCTCTTTTAGCTGGCTGATTGTCATGGTGGAAAATGTACAGGAAAAACATTTGTAGGCATGTTCACCTGGGTGAGCAAAATACAGGTAAGTCATCAGTTCACAGAAGAAACGAAATGGGATCCACATTCTTTTCCTGTTGAACTCAGCAGTAAAATTCCTATGTCCTCCTTCAGTGTAAGACTTATTCCAAATAGAACAAACTGTGTGCATCTCCCTGTTGAAACAGTTTGAAGTCTGCAGGTATAGACACCTGCTGTGGGCTCAAAGTTTTGTTTTCTGACAATTCTAGATTCTTGTTAAATGACTGATGCCAGAAAACAAAGACCAGATTTTTAGCATGCCTGTGTTTCATGGTATAAGAAAAGTCTTGGATGAAAAAAGAGCTGCTTGGCTAGAGCATTTCCAAATTACTTTGGGAGGAAATCAAGGGTGAAGTCCTCTGTGTTTTTCCATGCAACACATCCAGAATCATTACTAAAGAAACCAGGAGACTATAAAATGTTAACTAAGGTTCTTAAAACAAAACCACAAAATATAAAACCAAACAAACTGCCCATTGCCTTCCCCTGCACTTAATGCAAGGAGGATCTCATTTTCCTTATATGAAACCTGTCTCCAGGCAGGAATGAGTTCCATAGAACTAGAAACCAAGTCAGTTTACTACAAGAAGTGGACATGGCAATACCAAGAGCCATACATATTTATAGGGCTATGGGAAATCATATTATAGAAAAATATTACAAGAAGTGAAAGAAAAGAAATAATGAACAGCAGTGAATTTGGTTCCAAATACATTCCAAGTCATAAAGACAGAATACAATAGGAAACAAATTTCCTAGATAAGACTTGTTTTGTGTTAAGCATGGAGACACCTGAAAGAAAAAGAGAAATGTCCAACGTAAGTGATGTGATGCTATATGTGTGACAAGTAATTATTCTGGAAGTGCCGTTCCCAGGTAAAAGGGCTACACTGACTGCATGCAAATTGTACGTAAAATGACAAAACTAATACAAGGGTGAAATATTCAAGAACACTAATGGAAGAATAAGAGCTCTGGTTATGAAAGAGGTAGAAAAATGTTTTCCATTTCTCAACAAATTTAACAAACAAGGTCCTAGAATAGAATGGTTTCTAACTTCAGAAATAAGTGAACAAAAAGAGGACGAGAAAAAAAAGTATCACAGCCAGTCATCACAAGCACACAGAGATTAGTAATCATTCTACATGGAAATACCTCCCCCCAAAACACCTATGCTAATCACAGGGTGTATCAGGGGTTAATTATGCTGATACTTTTGGTCTGTGTTTGGCCCAGCCACCTGTAAAAGTTTTGTTCTTTCCCTGCCAAGTTATGGGAAAACAAGCACTGATAAAATGGGAACTTCATCCTTGAAGAGAGTTCTTGTATAAACTATATTTAATTGCTGTTTTATGATTGGCTGATCGTCCTCCAAGGTTGCTTGAAGGAGAGACTGAAGACTATGGGTATGAAGTAAACCCCTAGACTCATTTGGAAAAGACTCCCCTGGGTGCAGTGCGCAGGCGCGGGGAAAGTCACGCATGCACAGAAGAGCTATTACTTGCATAACGGGGGGTGGGACTGAGGGCCTCTGTCTGGGCAGTGCTGGCCACACCTGCCTAGGTTGAGGTCACTCAATTGTATAAAAAGCAGATAGGTCTTCCTTGAGGGAAGCTAGCTTCACACCAAGGACAATGTTGCCTTTTGATGGGGACGCCTGCCAATTTGTGAGCCTACTCTCTCTGGGAATGCAGCTCCTGCTATGGGTAATTATAGGCATTCTGGGACAGTAAGATAACTTTATATGCAACAACTGGGTAACTGGGGAGGTCATGCTGGGGGCTTATTTCTCGCCTCCATCCTCTCTTTTGGGTTTGTTCATTTTGTTGGCCACCTCTTGATAATAAATAGTTTTGTTGAGATTTTCATGGTGTCATGGTTTCAGCTTCAGTATGCTACGAACTCTCCCTATTACACAGGGACAAAATATAGACTCTTAGAAACCCACATTGGTGTATCTGAAAAAGATCCAAGTCTTAAATGTTGAAACAAAATATTATGTGTGTTTTCAAATTACGTTCTGCACCTGAATATTATTACCATAGATGTATCAGCAGTAAACAAAGATAATGCAAATGGTTTTTATAAAGCATGCATGATGGACTGAGTAATGCAAAATACAGGCTCCCCAGAGAAGTGGCCACAGCACCAAGCCTGACAAAGTTCAAGAAGCGTTTGGACAATACTCTCAGGCACATGGTATGACTCTTGGGGATGGTCCTGTGCAGGGCCAGGAGTTGGACTTGATGATCCTTGTGGGTCCCTTTGAACTTGGCATATTCTGTGAAAGTGTTTATGGAAAAGTATGGGTGGAATGGGATTTTGTTGCAGTTTGATACAATATCTAGGGGGTTGTTTGATCCTGATTTGTGGAGGAAGGTGAGGTGGATGAGTGCGAGATGGAGGGGTCAGTTTTTTAATGCAGCGTTAGGGACATGTAAAAAGCATGAAAAAAATATGATAAAGGTGCGAAAAAAAGTGAGATAAAAATACGTTGTACATTTAGTCGGAAACTACAAGTGTTGAGAAAGTTAGAGGAAGTGTAAAAGTAAGAAATTTTGTCCTGCAAACATTCATCAAATAGCAACATGGTGAGTCTGTGGACACACCATAACCAAATGGAAGACAAAGTACATCAGTGTTCAGATGATTCCCCATATACTTCAACCATCTCATTTGGCAACTCCTGAGGACCAAAACTAGGCCACAACACATTGTATGTTCAAGTCTTAGACTGTAATTACCTCAGTGCACTGGAGAGGCAGCCTGAAGATACTCACTCTCCCCAAAAGAAAAGGAACCAAAAGTGCCAAAACTGTCGGATGTTGCGATTACAAGAGGAAATGTTGATATATAGCCTACCAGATGTCTCATAATAAGTAAGGTTTAAGGATTAATCAAGGTGTGGCCCTGATATAGGAACCAAAGGTGCAAAAGAGCAAGTTGTGTGAGGGGTTTAAGGGGAATGAATGATCCTGAAGCTAGACATGAAGGATCTTGCATACATCAGATTGCTGCTTTCATGTGAGTAACACAATTAATAGATAACCTGGTATTATAGCTACCGGTATGCTGAGAGTTGTGTGGAGTTGTTCCTTTAAAGGTATCTGGTCAAGGGCCTTCTTCAACAGAAAAAAAGGATAATAAGAAAAGGAAGAAGCCATAAACAAGAACATTCAGGGACATAAACCTGACCAAAAAATAAGGGAGTCAGTGATGAGAACCAAACCTGTTCAATCACACTAAGAGTGTGAGAATGTTTATTCCAGCAAGGTTATATGATCAAGGACCTTGTCAAATGAGAAACCAACGGAAAAAGGGGGAAACCAGAAATGAAAATATACAGAAACAGACCTGACAGAACAAACATGGAGACAATAACAAGGAAATAAACCTGACCAGTCACACTAATTGATGAACTACAAAGAAACCACAGGCTCCACTTCCAGGAAGATGAACCTGGACTTTGCAACTGATAAGATTGCAAACCAGAGGGGATCCTGGATACTGGACTGGGAGGGGTGCAGGAATCCATAGAACTATGGAACTCATGACATAACATACAGGGGGAAGGGGGAGCAGGGAGGAACAAAAAGGGTGGTAGGCAGAAAGGGGTATAAAAGGGATCAGACACATGTAAAACAAGGCCAGTCAGTACACTTGTCTGACAGCCCTGCATCTGATCACCACAGTCTGTCCTGTCTTCTAATATCTTCATAAATATTTCTTAACTATCACTCTGTGTAATCTCACTCTATCCTGTGTATATGTGTGCTGCAAGGACTAAGTACCAGCTACTAGTGAGATCGGTGTGAGTGGAATCTGGTGCCAGTTACTGGAGTCAGACTGGGGATGTAGGTGGCCCTGGCCCGTGGTGTCATATACTGGTGCAAGTAGGGGTCTTTAACCTCCAGTCACTGGAGTGGGAACAGTGTGTGTCTGTACCAGGGTGAATTTATGCTGATACTTTTGGTCTGTGTTTGGCCCTGCCACCTGTGAAAGCTTTGCTCTTTCCCTGCAGGTCCCACTGGGGGCTTATTTCTCTCCTCCTTCCTCCCTTTTGGGTTTGTTCGTTTTGTTGGCCACCTCTTGGTAATAAATATTGGTTTTTGTCGAACTTGCAATGGTGTCTTGGTTTTCAGGCTTCAATATGTTCGAACCCCTTCCTAATACATTTTTGGCGACGAGTATGTCATCCTGAACACGAAACACACCGTTGCCACGGACAAAGTAGGATTCGCAGGTGGGATGCATAGTCTGTGGAGTGAACTACTGTTTTTTTGTAGGAAATTGGGCTAGGGTGGCAGGCTACAGAATATAGTTGACTCCCTGTGCTTCTGCTGATCTTCGTCTTCTCTCTATGGTGTTGTTGTAATAGACTTGGTTTTGGCTGGGATAGAATTAAACTACTTTGTGATAGCAGTTACAGTTCTGTGTTTTGGATTCAGTGTGAGAATGACACTGATAGTCCTATGGTATTTCATGCTCTCTAGAGAGCTGGTGCGCAGGAAAGCTGGGAGGTAGCACAGCCAGGAGTGCTGGCTTGAACAGGCCAAAGGAATATTCCATGCCGTGGGATATTATGCTCAGCATATATGCTGGGAAGAGACATCAGAAGGGACCGATCACTGCTCAGAGAGGCAGGGTTGGCTGGTTGCTGTCCGACAAGACTCTTTCTGAGTCAAGTGTTAGTGTTTGTGAGCGTGTCAGGGAGGCACGGGCAGAGGACATGGTGTTTAAACTCCGAGATAGAGGTTGTGGTGTTATCCCTGTCATCAAAGTGTCCCAGGCAGATACAGGAGTTTTGATATAGGATCGTATAGGAGTCAAGTTTAGTGCAAAGGCTGTTGCCCCTGGGGCCACCGGGGGTAGCGGTTTTTTTCACCTGTGGAGCTGCACTGGGCTCTGGGATACTTGTTGAGAAGTCCGGGATCTGTCAGGAAAGGATTTCCTGCAGAACCGCACCGGATGGGGGCTTGCCGAAAAACCGGGACCCAGGGAGGTGGAAGTTCTCTGGGAACGCGCCGGTCTGTGTTTGGAGCCGGGGCCCAGGGAGGTGGAAGTTCTCTGGGGACGCGCGGGTCTGTGTTTGAAGCCGGGACCCAGGGAGGTGGAGGTTCCCTGGGGACGTGCCGGTCTGAATTGGGGCCGGGACCCCTAAGGGAGCATTTCCCTGGGGACGCGCCGGGCTTAGAACTCAGAAATCCGGGACCTGTCAGGAGAAATTCTCCTGCGGGGCTGCGCTGGATGGTGTCTTGTCGAGAGGTCTGGGACTCGGGGGAGGGGCAGCCCCCCCGGGTCCACTAGGCTGTGTTCTTGTTGAGTTTAATTCTATTTCGATTTGTCGGGAGGAACAGGGGCTTCCACTTGTGCCAGGCTACACCTGGATGGGCCGCTGCCGCTGGGGTTGCAGGGGGGGCCGGCGGGAGCCCGGTGGCAGATTGCAGCGGGCAGAGAAAAAAAAAAAGGCATCTTCTGTCTGGTCGCTTTTCCCGGCCGTTTTTCCTCCCCCTCCTCTCTCCGGAGGCGGGGGTGCTGGGCGGCTGCAGCTGTAGGGAGTCAAGAAAAAAAGAGTAAAAACAGCTCCTAGCTGCTTTTCCTTTCTCCTTCCCCGGGCAGAGGGAGAGCCGCAGCCGCGGCAGCTGAGGTAGCAGGGAGATAACTTTCGGTTTTGGTAACTTTAATAAGGGAAAAAGTGTTTATATAGTGTGTGTTTTTGGTCAGCAAACACCAGGTGCTGGGTGCACATGGGCAATTGGATGCCTTCGCACACATGTTATAGTCAGATTTAGAGAAGAAGGTTAAGAATAATATTAAATTTGACGAGGAGGGAAAAAGGGTTGGAACTTTGAATTGATTGATTAATTTGTGCCTATGTTTGGGATCTGATTGTGTTGAAAGCCCTGTTTAGGGGGTTTGTGGTTATGTTTGTCAAGTTGGCATGGCTAATAGCATCTAATTTGTGGAATCCAACAGCCCCCAGGAGCTGGTTTGGGTCGGTCAGTTCAGGGGACAGGAGCACAGGTGATATTTGCCTCAGTTCCTGTACTATCTGGGATGGATGAGGAGTTAAATAAAGAGTGGAGTAAAAAAGCCCAACTCCTCAACAGATGGCTAAAGGATTGGTGCCACCGTCAAAATTTTGGTTTCTTTGACCATGGGGCAAACTCCATGGTACCTAGTTTCTTAAAATCAGATGGGATTCATCTTTCTAGGACAAAAAAGAGGACTGTAGCCCATAAGTTAGCGAAGCTGATCAGGAGGGCTTTAAACTAGGTTTGAAGGGGGAAGGGGTTGAAACCGGGCTCTACAGTGATCAGCCTAATGATGGAAAGCCTGAGTTAAGAATTAAATCAACAGCCCACCTGAAGTGCATGTACACTAATGCACGCAGTATAGGCAACAAACAAGAGGAGCTGGAAGCCATTGTGCAGCAGGAAGGCTATGATGTAGTCGCCATCACAGAAACGTGGTGGGATGACTCGCATGACTGGAGTGTTGCCATGGATGGCTACAAGCTCTTCAGAAAGAACAGGCAGGGTAGGAGAGGTGGAGGGGTGGCTTTATATGTTAGAGAGTCTCTTGACTCTGTTGAACTTGAGATCAGCAACGATAAGGTTGAGTGCCTGTGGACCAGAATCAGGGGGAAGACCAACAAGGCCGACATCATCATAGGTGTCTGTTACAGACCGCCCAACCAGGATGACGAAGGGGATGAAATATTCTACAAGCAGCTGGCGGATGTCTCGAAATCGTCAACCCTTGTCCTTGTGGGTGACTTTAATCTGCCGGATATCTGCTGGGAGCTCAATACTGCAGAGAAGAGGCAGTCTAGGAAATTCCTGGAGTGTATAGAGGACAATTTCCTTCATCAACTGGTAAATGAACCTACCAGGGGTAAGGCCCCGCTAGACCTGCTGTTTACAAACAGAGAGGGGCTGACGGGAGATGTAGTGGTTGGAGGCCGCCTGGGAAATAGTGACCATGAAATAATAGAATTTTCAATACTCAGAGATTCAAGGAGAAACAACAATAAAACCTCTACGCTGGACTTCCGGAGGGCAGATTTTGACCTATTCAGAAGTCTAGTCCAGAGCATACCCTGGGAAACAACCCTTGAAAACAAGGGGTCCAGGAGGGATGGATGTGCTTCAAGCAGGAAGTTTTGAGTGCACAGGAACAGGCCGTACCGGTGTGCCAAAAGGCAAGCTGGCGGGGAAGACAACCAGCTTGGTTAAACTGGGAGATTCTGAAGGAAATCAGGGATAAAAAGAGAGTTTACCAACTGTGGAAGAAAGGGCTGGCTACTTACGAAGAATTCAGGAAGACAGCTAGATCATGCAGAAAGAAAATCAGGGATACAAAAGCGCAATTTGAAGTTAAATTAGCCACTTCTGTTAGGGATAACAAAAAGTCCTTCTATAAATACATTAATAACAAAAGGAGGGGCAAAGAAAACCTCCATTCTTTGAGGGACTTGGAGGGAAACATAGTTAATAGAGATGAGGAGAAGGCTGAGGTACTTAACACCTACTTCACCATCCCTGGAGGTTTTTAAAAAGAGATTGGATGTGGCCCTTAGTGCCATGATATAGTAATTGGAGTTGGATCAGAGGTTGGACTTGATGATCTTGGAGGTCTTTTCCAACCCAATCTATTCTATGATTCTATGATTCTATGGTTTCTCCTCTGAGGGTGCAGAGCAGCCCCAATTGTGCCTTCCAGAAAGGTTGGATTTTTAGAAGCCAGCTTTGTACGGAGAAGACAATTAGAGAATTAGCTGAAGCACTGCTTGGGATGCAGTCAAGGAGCTTTGTTTTCATGATGGTTGTGAAAAATTAGTTGCTGTGACTCTTCGGTATGTTATGCTGTGACTTCTGAATTAACCTGCGTGGAACCAGTGATACTCTGTGCCCTGAGGGTGCTAGTGGATATGGGGTTTTATGGCCCTGGTGGGGGCAGTGAGACAGCAGCTGCCAGCCTCAAAGTCATTGTGGGTTTAGGTTCCTGAAAGTTTGGAAGGCCTGTTAATTTAGGTTCACGCGGTGGTAATTTTCGATTCACACGGTGGCCATTTAGTTCACGAGGTGGGCACGTGTGAGCTGAGATCACAAACAGACACCTCAAGTAGATATTAAGTTGTTAGTATGGGAAGGGGGGGGGTTGTTTGTGTTTTGTCTCCCACAGGACCCTGCTGGCTTCCAGCATGTTTGATGAAACCTTATGAGTGGCAAGAATTCTGGACAGAGATCAGTGAATGCTGCGCAGCACAAGACCAGCTCGACTATCACATGGAAGAAAACATATCCTAAATATGGTTCATTTGTGTCTACTAACTCTTACTAACTGGTGTAATGATTCAGTTATTGTGTACCTGTCTGTTGTGTGTCTTTTTGTCCACACCTGATGATGTGATTTGTGCAATGAACAATGCCTTTCAGGTGATCCTTGTTTATTATTTGTGGTTCTCAGTGAGCCTGGCCAGGGGCTGGGAAGATACAGCAGTTACAGCCATGACTACTCCTGCATTAGCCTATTCAGTGCAGGCCACGGATCTTGAATGACAAAATAGGTTGGTTGTGCTTTGTTTTGTATTGCTGGTAAGCAACAATCAGGATTGGAATACTATTCCTGAACAGTGTGCTGTCAAGTTGTTCTGGCAACAGTGTTAAAAGTAAAGGCTAGAGCTGAGCCCTGGCTTTAGGATGTGAAGGTAATATGTGATTGCCGTGTGCAGAGTGTCTGCAATTGTGCTTGGTTTTGCCTCCTGGGATGAGGCAGACGTGTCACTAAGGGGGGAAAGAAGACAATGGAAAACTATAGAACTTGTAACATCCTGAAGCCTAATGGTCATCGCTGTGTAGAGCGATCTGTTTCTGTGCTGTTCAAGTCACACCAGTGATGTTTGTGAAGATCAGGCAGAATGGTGTGGTTCAGGAATTCTAAATCAGACATTGATTGTTTTCCAGTGCTCATATTTGTATGTGTTTTGTTCCAGTAGTGTTACAGCAGGTGGCAAGAATTATTTGGAATCAACAAATGACAGAAACCTTTTGGCTTACGAGTCTACACAAGAATATATGTGATCGTGAAATAACCATGGGTGAGGTGCTGGGCCTCACAGAAGAAAAGTCTTACATTGAAAAGTTGGTTGGCAAGACTGCAAATGAAGGACTGATGTTTGTGGACCTCCCTATGGGCTCTGGCTCACATCATGCCTGCAATTTTCTTGTGATGAACTGGTAACATTCTAGTTAAGTGCAGAAATGGTTTCTTTTATAGCATGGAGGCAAGAGATACCTGCACTATCACTCCATGAGGTGGAGGGGATTGACTGCAGTCAGGGGTAAACTGTGGCAGGACGGCTTGCCCCGATGAGACCTGGAATCTTTACAGAGAGTGTAAACTTTCTGTGGGAGCAATTGGTTAGACCAGGATGTGGTCTGGTGTTGCATCAAACTCCAAATATACATTGCCTGTGATGGCTCCTAACAGGCCCATAAATCTGTGACTGGCAGTCAACCACTTCACGCTATAAACGATGAATCTGAAGTATAAAATTGTCTAATAGTCTAAAGCTACATTTTGCAGGAAACCCTGAGTTTCAGTGCATTGTCCGGGCCCATACGAGTGGACACACCTGTTCGTCTGTCCCAACTTGAGAAACTAGGTCTGCCAACCGGGGAATGATTATCCTAAGAACTGTTGACTCCGAGTAGCTGATCTCTGGAACTTGGATCTCCCTCCTGGGAATGGACATGATTACCAAGATAGTATTGTCTGTACTTTTGCTGTTACACATTTTTGGAGATGAGTCACTCACCTGTGTCATGGACCAACCACAGACCACGCGGTGGAATGTACCAGGGTGAATTTATGCTGATACTTTTGATCTGTGTTTGGCCCTGCCACCTGTGAAAGCTTTGCTCTTTCCCTGCCAAGTTATGGGAAAACAAGCACTGATAAACGGGAAAGTTGTCCTTGAAAAGAGCTTCTTGTATAAACTGTTTTAATTGGTATTCTGTGATTGGCTAGTTGTCCTCCAAGGTCGCTTGAAGGAGAGACTGAGGAGGAGGATGATGAAGGATTCCCCCAGACTCATTTGGAAAAGACCCCCCTGAGTACAGTACGCAGGCGCAGGGAAAGCCACGGGTGCGCAGAAAAGATGCACTGACATAACCGGGAGGTGGGACTGAGGGCCTCTGGCTGGGCGGTGCTGACCACACCTGGGAGGTTGTGGCCACTCAATTAATTGTATAAAAAGCATAGTGCTTTCTTGAAGAAAAGCTAACTTCACACCAAGGACAATGTTGCCTTTTGGCAGGGACGCCTGCCAGTTTGTGAACTTACTGACTCTCCAAGGATGCAGCTTCTGCTGTGGGTAATTATAGGCATGCTAGGTCGGTAAGATAACTTTATGGGCAACAACTGGGTAACTGGGGAGGTCCCGCTGGGGGCTTATTTCTCTCCTCCTTCCTCCCTTTTGGATTTGTTCGTTTTGTTGGCCACCTCTTGGTAATAAATATTGGTTTTTGTCGAACTTGCAATGGTGTCTTGGTTTTCAGGCTTCAGTATGTTCAAACCCCTCCCTAATACAGTGTCTCAACAACCAGCTGCTGGGAAGGACTGGTATGAGTGAGGCGAGTAAGAGGCTCTGTGTCAGTGGCTGGAGTGGATCACAGCCCATGTGACTGGTGCCAGGCTTCCCCAAACTGTGTGCATGGGGTGGGGGGATGTATTTGCTAGCTAACTTCAAGCTGGACTAGCCACTGGTCTAGTGGCTGGGGAGGACGAAGTCCTGGACTGGAACTTCTGGAGGAGGCAGCTGTTCCTAACATCCCTTAACAATTCTAGCTATTATGCAAGAATGCATTTTATAATAAATGGAGTTTGCTCACCAAAAGATAATGGACATGAAGAGACATATGACATGAAGACACCTGGATTTTTACAACTGCCAGGGCACTTTAAACAAATGTACGGGCATGATTCACATCTCTAAGAATAAATTACATAACAGAATATCTACAAGAGAAAGAGAAAAAAACCCTTAAACTAATGAAAGTCACAGGAACACTGTATTACTGGAAGACTGGTGAAAAATATCCACAAGGTTATTATTCAATAGGATATATTGCTAAAGAACTTACTGGAAACAAAACAGGTAAAAGAGGGACCCAGAGTGAGAGTGCTACAAAGAGGGAGAGAGTTCTGAAATCAGAGGGTGAGCAAGCATCTGACCAAGACAAAGCATGAGCCCAATGCAGAGTATACTTATGACACAGAGAGCACATCCTCTGAAAAAGTGTGCATGACAAAGAAACTGCAAAAGAGCATGTGACTGGCCCAGAGACCACATGCAACCCAAAAACAGCATGCACATGCCAGAGAAAAAGACACATAGAGGGAGAAAGAAAGAGCATGTGATCCAAAGAGTCAGCAAGTGCATGTGACCCAAAGAGAGAGAGTGCATGGGTCCAAGAGAGAGCATGACACAGAGAAATGAGTATGATCAAGACAGACAGAAAGCAAGCATGATCCAGAGAGAACATAAGCACGGCCCAGAGAGCGAGCGTGAACTGGATTGAGCACAACACAAAAAAAAATATAAAGCACATGTGACCCAGAGGCAGACACAAAGTATGAGACAGAGAGAGACCCAGTGAGAGAGAGCGTGGACGAGAGCAAGAAAGAGGGGGGGTGTGACCCAGGCAGACATAGAACATGACCCAGAGAGGAAGTGACCGAGACAAGAGAATGGGACCAAAAGCATCACCCACAGAGAGCATGGTGGGGAAGACAGCATGATGGGGAGGGAAGGGGCATGACCCAGAGAGAGAGAGAGTGTGTTTGACTGACAAAGAATGGCCCATAGAGAAAGAGCATGAGTCAGGGTGTGTGTGTAACTCAGGGAGCGGTAGTGTGACCTAGAGAGAGTAAGAGCCAGAGAGAGGGAGGGAGAGCATGTGAGCTGGAGGGGGGGCCCACCCATGACCAAGCAAGTGAGAGCTTGACCCAGAGAGAGAGAGATGGCAGGTATGGTCCAGCAAGAGAGCGGGCGTAGCCCAGAGAGAGAGATCGATCTGGAGTGAGAGGGGAAAATAAACCGTTTCCCAGAGCAAGTAACCACCATACCATGGGGGAAATTAAAAGAGAGAATGAGTGTGCGGGGCCCAGAAAGAGGGGCAACTCAACCCAGAAAAAGAGAGCAACTCACAAGGAAGAGAGAACTTGTGTGACTGAGAGAGAGGGATAGGGGACGACTGGCAATGAGAAAGAGGAAGAGGAATTGAGGGGGGGAGTGAACCAAAGGGAGGGAGAGTGCGCACAACACAGGCGGTGGTGTTCAGGGGGTGGATGGGGCAACCAAGAAAGACAGACAGGCAGAGATCAACCCAGAGAGAAAGAGAGGGGCAAGTGGACCTAGAATGAGACCCAGAGAGAGAAACAGGGCATCCAAGACAACATCCGCGACACACAAAGAGTGCACCAGAGAGGTCGACCCTCTCAAGAGAGAGAGGATGACCCAAATGCGAGGTATGGCAACTTATGGAGAGAGGGAAACCCACAGAGAGGAAGAGGAAGAGAGATTAAACGAGGGCAAGAGAGGTCAGCCAAATGGGAGTGGGGGCATGGAGGATGAGGGAAAAGAGAAGGCAAGCCAAAAAGGGGATGGGGAACCAAGGGAGAGAGAGGTGGTAACACGAAAGGAGAGAGACTATGTGCTACAGAAGGGGGGGAGGAGGTGAACAAGAGGTAAATACAGATAAAGGCCAACCTGAGGACCTGAACCCAGAGAACCCAAGAGAGGTTGACCCAGAGAGAAAGAGTGAGAGGGCAACCCAAAGGAGGTGGGCAGCGATGCAAAGAGAGGGTGAACCACAGAGAGAGACACATGTAAAGAAGCAGAGGGAGGGAGAACTTGGGTAGCAGAGACAGAAAGAGGAAAGGGGGGAGAAGGGGAGGGGGTGAGTAAGGGAGGGTGAGAGTGGGGCAGGCAGTGGAAGAGGGGGTGATATGGGCTCAGAGAAAGAAAGAGTGCAGGTGCAAGAGGAGACAACCCAGAGAGTGGTGCCTCGGGAGGGGTGCCAGTGTAGAGAGAAAGATGCCCTAACTATGTGAGAGAGAAATTGACCCATAGAGAGAGGGTAGCCCACGGGGGGGGTAAGAGGGATGAAGTGGGAATGAGAGAGAGGTTAGACAAGAATATGAGACAGACAGATAGAGAGGGGGGAGAGGGACCCGAAGAGCAAAAGATTGCACAGGTCCCAAAGAATGTGACCCAGAGACTGAGAGTCAAAGCTTATGACCAAGAAAGAGGGAGCATTTGACCCAAAGAGCAACAGTGCAATTTCTTTCGTGGGAGAGCTTGAGCATAACAATATATAATATCAGGCTTACCCATGACAAACTGTGGGACAACACACTCAGGTTAGAGGGACAGGGACTATTAAGGGCCCTCAGAATATTGTGCTGAGGTGTTCTGAGTACACTGCAGCATCAGGGGACTTCAACCACCCCCACATCTGCTGGGAAAGTAGCGCAGTGACATGTAGGCAATCCAGGAGACTCCTGGAATGCATGGAGGACAACTTCTTGAGCCAGGTAATAGACAACCCTACCAGAGGGAACACAATACTGGATCTGATGGTCACCAACGTCAGTGAGCTAATCGGGGACATGAAGATTGGAGGCAACCTGGGCTGCAGTGATCATGAATTGACGGAGTTCGCAGTCCTGAGGGATATGGGTCAGGTGAAGAGTAAAGTCAGGACCCTGGACTTTAGAAAAGCAAACTTCCAGCTCTTCAGGGAGATAGTCAGTGGGATCCCCTGGGAGACTGCCCTTGGGGACAAGGGAACAGAACAGAGCTCGCAGATCTTTAGGGAAGTCTTCCATAGAGCACAAAGGCTAGTGATCCCCAGGTGTAAGAAGTCAGGAAAAGAAGACAACAGCCCAGCATGGCTGAGTCAAGATCTCCTTGTCAAACTAAATGGCAAGAAAGAAATGCACAGGCAGTGGAAGCAGGGACAGATGACCTGGGAAGAGTATGGGGATGCTGCCTGGTTGTGTAATGATAGAGTCAGGAAGGCCAAGGTGAAGCTGAACTTGGCAAGGGATGCAAAGAATAACAGGAAGGGCTTCTACAAGTATGTTAACCAGGAAAGGAAGGTCAAAGAAGGTATACCTGCTCTGCTAAACAAGGCTTGCAAACTGGTAACTATGGACAAGGAGAAGGCTGAGGTACTTAACAACTTTTTTGCCACAGTCTTCAATGGCAACCTCTCTTCCCACACCTGGGATGGACTGCAAGATGGGGGCTGGGGAGCAGACTGCTTCCCACTCTAAGTGAAGATCAGGTTCATGACCACCTGAGCAACCTGAATGTACATAAGTCTATGGGACCCGATGAGATGCATCCCAGAGTCCTGAGGGAATTTGGCCGATGCAGTTGCCAAGCTACTCTCCATGATATTTGAAAAGTTCTGGCAGTCAGATGAAATCCCAGGTGACTGGAAAAAGGGAAACATTGTCCCCATCTTTAAAAAGGGTCGAAAGGAGGACCCTGGGAACTACTGACCTGTCAGCCTCACCTCTGTGCCTGGGAAGATCATGGAACAGACCCTCGTTAGAAGCTATGCTAAGGGAAAGGTAGCAACAGCAAATATATGACTGCTGGAGGGAGCACATGAGAGGGAGAAACCACAAGCAAGAGAAACCTAACCAGACTTGGAGAGAAATGTAGAGCAGGTGACCTGGTACAAGAGAGTGCAGGAGGGAGCAACAGAGAGGGAGAATGAGTCTGTCCCCTGAGAGAGTGCTACAAAGAGAGAAAGAGAGAGCGAGCGAGCAAGGGAACATTCACAGCCACACACGAGATACAGGGAGACCATAACCCAGAGATGGAGAGCAAACATGACTGTGGGTAAGGGAGAGCAGACAATGGTCTGTGAACCACAGACATAAAGAGATTGAGACCGAGTTAGGGAGAGCATGTGCCATCACGTCCAAGAGAGAAACAGCATGCACAACCTAGAGAGGGATAGTGAGCACAACCATGCACAAGGTTGAGCAACAAGAAGCATGACTGTGAGAGTGAGAGGAAGCAAGCAAGAAACAGCTCATGAGAGTGCAACCACACATGAAGAGAGAGCAAGCGCAATCATGAGAGTGAGCAAGCAAGAGAGAAGGATAACATGACAGACACCACACACAACCATGTGTGAGAGAGGGAGATCGCAACCTAGACAGAGAGGGAGAAGCATGACTGCATCTGAGGAAGAGAGGGAAAGTGGGAGAGTGTGATTGCACACAGTTTCATTAAGAGGGGGCACGCAAAAATGAGAGAAGACATGACTGCACAAGAAGAACTTTTGATCATGCAGAGAATGTGGAAAGCACATATGACTGCTCACAAGGAAGAGAGAGAGAATGAGCATGACTGTGTGTGAGGTTGAGCAAGAGGGAGCACACAAGAGCAAGTATATGTGCCTGACAGCAAGAGAAAGGAATCAAGAGAGTTCGAGGAAGAAACTGATTGACTTACCAGCATGCGCTTTAAATATATGGGTTTTCAAGTGGCTATTGTAAGAGGACTTGAATGGACAAAGCTTGCAACGGAATGGCTTATGGTGTCCATGGTGAGTTTGCATATGGCGATCCAGACTGATCAAAAGACAGACAAAAAAAAAGAAACAAAATAGCAAATCATTTTAGCTATTCCTTCAGATGCAAAAAACCTAGTAACAAAAATAAATTTTAAATTAGAGCAGGCCAGACTCAGCTATCTTTCTCATACTGGTTCTTTATATCCAACAGGTCTGCTTATAGAACAAGGCAAAATCTAATCTGAGGAAGAAAGAGATCTGTGATCAATTTTATCACACAGAATGCAAACCACTTAAACTCAATAGGGCAAAATTACTATCAATTAAATTATATCAAATCCAGACTAACAGGAGAGTTACTTATAGGATAAAGGCTATTTGAGGAAAAAACAAAAAAAACCCAAGAAAAAACCCAAACTGAACAATAAAAATATTAGTACAGGATTTTTCTGTGCAGTGTTTTTATGAAAATATGCTCCCTTTTCTCCTCCTAAGGTAAGGAAAATATTTTTCTAGCTCCACTGAAGAAATCTTCATTTGGTTACAGCAGCAAAAGCAGATTAGACAGCCTACTCTGGGGGGAAGGTACCAGCAAGCTGTCTATAGCCAATGACTTTTAGGGGTAAGAGGTGGCAGAATTTCAGATGTAATGGACTGGGAGATCCTGAATGAAGCTCAACAACAGAAGAAGGGGTGAAAAAGATCAGATGCTATCTTTCTGCAGGGGAAATCAGCAACAATAAGTCTGACATTGAAGGGGGGAAGAATTCATCACCCATCGCCATGGCTTCAGATCAGAATGGAGACATTTCCAATACAACCTCATCTTAATTAACGCTTTGTGATATAAGAATAGTCTGAACCTGTTTATACACAGCAGTAAAACAACAAGAAGACATGGAAAAGTTTGGAGAGGGTTGGTTTATTTATCATCCCCCCCAAACCAGCATCCAAATAGTTCCAGGCATACTTTATTTCCTATTAATTGATCTAAATTGTCCTGGTTTTTATTCTACGGAATAGCAAGATCTAGATCAAATGGAGTCTACTCCAGGCCCTATAGAGGGTCTCACATGATCTTTAGTCTCACACTGGCAGAGTCTGAGCCAAGAAAATCCCTCCCAGCAAGACCTGCTTAATGCACTCGACTCGTGTTGAGAAGAAACAACGACGAGTTATGGTCATTGGTGACTCTCTCCTGAGCAGAATGGAGGCACCCATTTACAGACTGGATCATCTTTTCAGGGAAGTTTGCTGCCTCCCTGGGGTCCAGATCAGGGATGTAACCAGACAACTGATGAACTCAGTACAACCTTCAGACTCTTGCCTACTTCCTTCTCTTTCACATGAGTACTAATGACATTGCAACAAGAAGACCAAGGTCGATCAAAAGAGATTTCAGGGCCCTGGGAAGAAAACTGAAAGATTCAGGAGCAGAGGCAGTGTTTTCCTCAATTCTCCCAGTAATGGGGATAATCAATGGAAGAAACAGGCATGCTCAAAACATCAATATCTGGCTCCAGGACTGGTGCCTCCACCAGAACTTTGTTTTTTATAATCATGGGAGAGTCTGCAAGACACAAGGTATGCTGGGTCCTGACGGGATCCACCTACCCCAATGGGGAAAATGCTTCTTTGCTCATAAACTGGCAGGACAGGTTGAGAGGACTTTAAACTAGAGGTGATGGGTGAAGGGGATACCATCAGGAGAGCTGAAGGTAAACCAAGAGTTGGCATGGTATTGCCTGAGGGTGGCAATGCTAGTGGGAACATTCATGCTCCTCCAGGGAGTACTGGAGTTTTAGAAGCATATCTGAAATGTTGACTCACTCAAAGGTCCTGCAGAAAGACCTTGACAAATGAGAGGGCTGGGAATCACCAACTGTATGAAGTTTAACAAAGACAAGTGCCAGATTCTGCACCTGGAACAGGAAAACCCTGCATGTATGAGAGGAACGACTAGGGAACGAGAGGTTGGAGAGCAGCTGCAGAAAGGGACCTGGCAGTCCGTATGAGGAGCAGCTGAAGTCACTTGATTTGTTCAGTCTAGAGAAGAGGAGACTAAGGGGAGACCTTATTGCAGTCTACAACTTCCTTGTGAGGGGCAGTGGAGGGGCAGGCACTGATCTCTTCTCTGTGGTGACCAGTGACAGAACCTGAGGGAAGGCATGAAGCTGTGTCGGAGGGGTTTAGGTTGGATATTAGGAAACCAGTGTGACACCCATCCACAAGAAGGACCGGAAGGAGGATCCAGGGAACTACAGGCCTGTCAGCCTGACTGTAGGAAGAATTTCTTCCCAGAAAGGGTTGTCCAGCATTGGAAGGGGCTGCCCAGGGAGGTGGTGGAATCACCATCCCTGGAGGTGTCCAAGGAACAACTGGACGTGGCACTCAGTGCTCTGGTCTAGTTGACAAGGTGGGGATTAATCAAAGGTTGGACTTGATGATCTTGGAGGTCTTTTCCAACCTAAATGATTCTATGATTCTAATAGAGAAGGACTTATGAGGGATGTGATGGTAGGTGGTTGTCTTGGCCTCAGTAATCACAAAATGGTTGAGTTTAAAATTTTCAGTGTAATGAGAAAAACTGTCGGAAGAGTTGCTACTCTGGATTTCGAGAGTGCAAACTTTGTTTTTCAGGGAGCAACTTAGCCGTGTCCCCTGAGGATCTGCTTTTGAGGGCTTGGGGGTCCATGAGAGCCTGTCAGTTTTTAAGCAGCACCTTTTAAAAGCACAGGAGCAGGCAATCCCATTGTGTCAGAAGTCAAGCAAGTGGGGCAGAAGACCAACTTGACTGAACAGGGAACTCATGAAACTCAACAGGAAAAACAAGTACTATGATCTCTGGAAGCAAGGTCAGGTTTCACAGGAATATTATGGATCCATGGTTTGTCTATGCAGGGAGAAGGCACCAAAAGCCAAAGCTCAACCAGAGTTGAAACTGGACAGTGTAGTGCCAGACAAAAAAGAAAGGCTTTTTTAAGAATATTAACAGCAAAAGGAGGTCTAAGGAAAATCATAGAATCGTAAAATCATTTAGGTCAGAAAAGACCTTTAAAATAATCAAGTCCAACCATTAAACTAAAACTGCAAATCCACCACTAACCCATGTCCCCAAGTGCTACATCTATATGACTTTTAAATCCCTCCAAAGATGGGGACTACACCACTACCCTGGGCAACCTGTGCCAGTGCTTGACAATCCTTTCTGGTAAGAAATTTTTCCTAATATCCAACCTGAACCTCTGCTGGCACAACTTAAAGCCGTTTCCTCTTGTCCTATTGTTTGTTACTACAGAGAGGAGACCAACCCCCGCCTCACTACAACCTCTTTTCAGGTAGTTGTAGAGAGCAAGTCCTCCCTTGAGCCTCTTTTTCTCCAGGCTGAGACCCCCCATCTCCCTCAGTCGGTCCTCATCAGACTTGTGCTCTAGACACTTTATCAGTCTCGTCACCCTTCTTTGGATGCACTTCAGCACTTCAATGTCCTTCTTGGAGTGAGGGGCCCAGAACTGGACAAAGGATTCGAGGTGTGGCCTCACCAGTGCCAAATAGAGGGGGACAATCACTTCCCTAGTCATAGAATCATAGAATGGGTTGGAAGGGACATTAAAAATCTAGTTCCAACCCCTCCACCATGGGCTGAGATGCCATCCTGATCAGAGACCCATTCAACCCAACCTTGAATGCTTCCAGGGATAGGGCATCCGCAACTTCTCTGCACAATCTCTGCCAGTGCCTCACCACTCTCACAGTAAAGAATTTCTTCCTAATATCTAATCTAAATCTCTCCTTTTAGTTGTTATAGGTTAGAAATCCAGGAGAATTTTTTCTTTCCCCTGCCCCCCACTGTAGGAAAGACAGTTCAAAGTTGTCCAGTTGGCATTGGACATTGCTGAACGGGAGAAGTGGTCAAAGCTTTACATCTACACTGACTCGTGGATGGTAGCCAACGCTCTGTGGGGATGGTTGGACAGATGGAAGAAAGTCAATTGGAAACGCAGGGGAAAACCCATCTGGACCTTTGACATGTGGCAAGACATTGCTACCTGGGCAGAGAAGTTGACTGAATGGAGAGGGGGAAGGGAATCAATTAGCCTTACAAAAGAACTAGCTGGTCAGACTGCATTCCTAACAGATGGACCCATCAGAGGCTGGGGGGAAAGGGAGGAATTTTGGGAGGGGGTGGCTGGGCTCTTCTCGGAAGGGGAGAGGTCAGAAGGTTGAGTTCTCTCTCTCGGAGGGAGGCAGGGGTCTGCATGCGGGCATTTGCAGAGAAGACCTGGAGGTCTGTCTTTCTGGTTTCTCATCCTGGTCAACCCTGACTGCTGGCCTCAACTTGCCTGCGAACTGTCTTTTGTCTCCAGCCCGGACCTGCTGCGTTTTCATCGGAGAGTCTCTGTACTTGCTGGGAGAAAAGGAGGAACCTTGAAACACCGTCATCTGAGAACAACAGTGAGTCCCGTGGGGGGTGGACTGCTTTTCCTCCTGCCCTTCTTCCACTGGGGGAAGGGTCTCTGTTTTTCTTTTCGGCTTCTCCCGCGATCTGAGACCATCCCCCCAGACCCCCTTCCCATGCCGTGACTACCAGAGCCCAACAGCGCCCCCTGCCAACCATGATTAGAACTGCACTAGAAGACAGACCTTTTGTTTAAAAGGAACTTCTGGGTACAGGATTATTGTTTAGTTGTTTTTATGTTCTGTTACTGTTCTTGCCAATATACATATATCTTTTAATAAAGGGTTGTTATTCTTTTTTTTCCCACACTTCCTCCATTAAAACCCCTTAATTTTTGAATTTACAATTGCTGAGAGAGAGGAGTTTGGTCTGTCTCATAACTCATCCTCTTTAGCAAACATTCCAGTCTCTTCAAACTGAGACATTAGTTTAAAACCATTACCCCTTGTCCTATCATTATCTGACCATGTAAAAAGTCCCTCTACCTCCTTGTATAAGCTCCCTTTAAGTACTGAAAGGCTGCAGTAAGATCTCCCCAGAGTCTTCTCTTCTCCAGGCTGAACAACCCCAGCTGTCAGCCTTTCCTCATAGCAGAGGTGCTGAAGCCCTCTAAACATCTTGGTGGCCTCCTCTGCACTTGCTCCAACAGGTCAACATCCTTCTTGTGCTGGGGTCCCCAGAGCTGGACACAGCTGGTCTCACCAGAGTGGAGTAGAGGGTGATAATCCCCTCCCTTGACCTGCTGGTCACACTGCTTTTGATGCAGCCCAGGATGTGATTGGCTTTCTGGGCTTCAAGTGCACTCTGTTGGCTCATGTCCAGCTTTTTGTCGACCAGAACACCCAAGTCCTTCTCCACAGGGCTGCTCTCAATTAGTTCTTCTCCAAGTCTGTACTCATGTATGGGATTGCCCCAATCCAGTTGCAGCATCTTGCACTTGGACTTGTTGAACCTCATGAGGTTCTCATGGGCCCACTTCTTGAGCTTGTCCAGGTCCCTCTGGATGGCATCCTGTGCTTCAGGTGTGTCAACTGCACCACTCAGCTTCATGCCATCTGCAAACTTGCTACGGGTGTACTCGATCCCACTATGTCATCAATAAAGATATTAAAGAGCACCAGTCCCAAGACAGAGCCCTGAGGGACACCACTTGTCACTGATCTCCATCTGAACATTGAGTTGTTGACCACAACTCTCTGGTCAGAGGACCACAAGTGTGGGAACAGTGACTTTCCATTTGTGGACACTTAAATTGTGAGGAACCAGTTGTATCAGTCGAATGTTCCTAAGTCTGTGGGGCCTGATGAGATTCATCCCAGACTACTGAAGGAGGCAGTGGATGTTATAGCAGGATCCACCTCAATCATCTACCGAAGGTCTGGAGAGTTTGGGGAGGTCTCCACTGATTGTAAGAGCAGCCCTGCAGAAAGGGATCTGGGGATGCTGGTCGGTAGCAGGCTCAGTATGAGTCAGCAGTGAGCCCTGGCAACCAAGAGGGCAAATCACATCCGGGGGGGCATCAAACACAACAGAAACAGCTGATCGAAAGAGGTGATGATCCCACTGTATTCAGCATTGGCATGACCTCATTTTGAATTCAGTGTGCAGTTCTGGACCCCATAATTTAAGAACAATGTGAAGATCCTTGAATTGCCCCCAGAGGAAGGCAACCAAGTTGGTGAAAGGGTTGGAAGGCATGTCCTGTGAGGAGTGACTGAGAACTCTGGGTTTGTCTAGTTTGGAGAAAAGGAGGCTGAGGGGTGACCTCATGGTTCTTTACAACTTCCTGAGGAGGGGAAGTGGAGAGGGAGGTGCTGAGTTCTTCTCCCTGGGATCCAGTGATAGGATGCATGGGAATGGTTCAAAACTGTGCTGAGGAGGTTCAGATATACATTAGGAAACACTTCTTTACCGAGTGGGTGGTCAAACCCTAGAACGGGCTTCCTGAAGGCATAGTCAATGCTCCAAGACTGTCAGTGTTTAATAGGCATTTGGACAATGCCCTTAACAGCATGCTTTAACTTTTGGTTAACCCTGAATTGGTCAGGCAGTTGGACTGGATGATTGTCGTAGGTTCCTTCCAAGTGAAATATTCTATTCTATTCTAGTCTAGTCTAGTCTAGTCTAGTCTATTCTACTCTGTTCTATTCTATTTTACTCTATTCTATTCTATTCTATGTCTGGGGCTACAAGGAATGTTTGATTCTTCTCGCCTCCAGGAGATGTGCGCTGGTTGAGGAGCTGTGTTACCATGTTAAAGGAGCTTCAGGAGGTCGGTCATCTGCACAGCATCAGAGATAATGAGGAAAAAGATTAACAGGATCTTCTCAGAGATCCTGCAGAGACAAGAGCTCAGACTCTGAATTGTACTGAAGGAGGGGCAGCCAGTGTCTGTGTTTATCAGGTTGGGAAATGGAAACTACCAAGATGGCTGGAAGCTTGTGATATCTGGCACTGGGAGGATGGGTCCTGCTTCGCCAGCAGAACTGCAACTACAGAGTAGGCTCTATAGTTCTGCATCTGGTTGCAGAGGGCTGGGAGCTCTGTCCAATGAATCATCAGAGCTGGCTGCACCTGAACCATGCAGCAACAACAGGAGGAAATGGTGAGTCATTGTAGTGGGAGACTCCATTCTGGAGGGGAGATGTTGACCTGACCTGCTGTGCAGGGAGGTTTACTGCTTACCAGCAGCTCAGATCCAGGATATTAATGAGAGATTGCCAAGGCCTGCCCAGACCTTGGACTATGCCCTATTGCTCATCCACATAAGAACCATGCTGTGATACTGACAGAAGTGCTGCTTTTCTAACACAAGGGTTTATAAATATTTCTTATATCATGCTGTCTTTCCCACATACTTTTAATTACAGAACAGTAACAACTTTACCCAGTTTAAGGGTGTTGCCAACAGTGCTATCAATGCCTATATTAAACATGCACCTGGATCTCTCTTCTTTGAGGGGAAGGTGGGCAGACACAGGATGGGGGGATGGGACATTTCTCCGCCCAGAAACTACAGAAAACATGTACATGTGTTTGTCAATCTAGGATGCCAGTAAAAAAAAATTCAATAAACCTCATTTCTTTGTGGTAAGCCATGAATAAATATGATTAAAAGAATTCTAAAACTTCCTAGCTGTAGGTAAAGAAATAATTTATGAGGAACTTGATTATTTATTATGACCATGTATTTTTCAAGGGTCACATCAGATAAGGGGTGATTTCTCAAGTGTACCACACTGATGTCAAGACTATGTTCATAGACTGAAATTGCATAATACAAATTAGAAATAAATAATCTAAGATTGATTTGTGATAACTGTTCAACACTAGAAATGAAATCTCCCTCAATCAAATAAAAGTCACGGTACCGTTTAAAAATAAGGCAGTTACATGGAAGGCTAGTGAAAATACTTTTTCCTCTTTATGCATTTTTTAATTTCATGTATTTGACAGGATTGCATAAGTGGCGGGTATCTTTTATTTGGTGTGCATTTCCCCTACACACAACAAAAAGAGAACTCTAATTTGAGAAGATATAAAAATGTGACTTTTTATAGTCACAAGCAATGGTAAAAGGTTTTGGGGCATAGAAAATACCTAAATCCTGAGAAAAGAGAAAAACATGGCTTGAAATCAAATTGAGTGTGCTCTCCTTCAACGTCAAACAACGTAAAAAATAGTCATGCTAGTCTTTGCTTCTGTTGAAAACAAACCATAACTTACTTGTGCCTGAAAGCAGAGACAAAGGAGCAATACTGGCAGCTGTATTTGTCTTCCCGGGTAAACACAGCCAAAGCCAAGTGACTCCTCTCATGAGATCGCAGACCCTGCATAGACATCAAAACCCGGTCACACTGGCTGCAGTGGTAGCCCCCAGGCCCGGTTTCATCTTCCAAGGATGCTCCGGATTCAGCTTCTGTAAATTCCACGGGGTCTTTGGGTGCCTTAAAACCCTCCAAAGTTGTTCTTGAAGAATCTTCAACTTCCTGATAAAAAACACATATCCCCCCCAAAACCATCAATTCTGTCTCCCTTCTGTGCCTCAGTCTCTTATGAACTAATTTTAACATCTAGGTTTCCCACTCCATTCACTTTCTAAAGATATACCTACCATACTCCACTAATGACTTTATGTATAGAGTTCAGTCTTAAATTATATATATATATGCATATACATTAAAAAACAAATTACATCTCTTAGTCCCTTTCTTAAGTGTTAATTAGCATAGCAGACATTTTGCAGCAGCATTGAAACTGTAAAGCATATTTATATCATGTTTTTTGGATCTTGTATTTTAGTTTTTGTTCCCTGCTGTTGAGCAAGTATCTACTTGCTCAAAAGATGGTATTGACCCCACATAAACTTTACTTGAGAAGCAGAGAAAGAGCAGGAATCATTTGATAGAAGGGAAGCACCCCATTCTGTCAGTAGTATTGGATAAGCTAAAGGAAGGTCAGGGGAAGTTTTTAGGTACAACTGATTAGACTGACAGACTCAGCAACTTTACACAGCACACAGTTGATGTCATGAAATAGGCATACTTTAGGTCACATTCTGAGGACTGCATAATGAGATTTTGCTGAGTACTCACTCACTGCAGCAAGGAGAACTGCATAACCAGATCCTGCAACCTTACTGCACCTGAACTCCCCCTGCACAGTCTGTCCTCAGACATTCTAAGTGGTCTCCACTTCCAAAGGGAGGAAACAGCAGCACATTTACAGTTAACCACTTGGACCCCTGTCTCAGCTGGCTATTTGAATATGTGTTTGTAGCATTATAATTTCACTTTTGCATATGGGTTGGAAAAAAAAAAAAGAAAAAACCCACACACTTTATGGTCTAAGAAAGCAGAAAAGTAGCCCAGAACAGCTGAGGGAGAAGTTCGTGCTCATAAATCAAGTCTTTCAGTCATCTGTGATATCAATTCCTTTGTGTCAAATAAGAAATGAGAATTAAATAGTTTTTGTGCTCAAGATGGAGAGCAGAAGAAAGTCAAAACATCTTAAAGTAAACAAAATATGCTGCAGAAATATGAATAATTAGATTACAATGTCATGCTTAACTGTTCAGAATGTCCAATCCAAAACCCATTTGTCTCCATGGGACCCCTCTATGGGCTTTCAGTTAGGTCTTAATATCAAACAAAAAAATGCTGTCAGTTCACAGAATTCTCACCTTTACTGTATCTGACACAGAAGAAACATTCCCATACCGGACATGCTTACGGAGATGATTACAGATGGCTCGGAGCGTTGGATGAACTTCCACACAAAATTTACATTTGTAGCCTACTACTTTCCTCTCCTTAAGGTTTGAAGCATTTTCCAAGTGTCCAAAAACCTATTGAAGCACATGAGTATTAATCGGTTACACTAATGTAATACTGAAACATGCTTTGAATATCTCACTTTTAGGAATATACTCAGACCAGGGAAATAGCCTTTAGTGTACACATGTCTGGGTCTGGCTGGCACGGAGTTAACTTTCCCCATAGCAACCCTCACAGTGCTAGGCTTTGCATTGGTAGCTGGAAGGGTGTTAAGAACACACCAGTGTTTTGGCTACTGCTGAGCAGTGCTGGTACAGCATCAGTGCTGTCTCCCCAACATTCCCCCCCTCACCCCCAAAGACCAGTAGGCTGGGGGTGGGCAAGATCTTGGGAGGAGATATAGCCAGGACAGCTGGCCCAAACTGACCAAAGGGATATTCCATAACATATGACATCCACTCAGATATAAAAACTAAGAGAAAGGGGGGGAGGGAGGGGTCATTGGTTATTATGTTTTGTCTTCTGCAGCAACCACTATGTGTGCTGAAACACTGCTTCCTGAGAAGTGGTTGGACATCGCCTGCTGATGTGAAGTAGAGAATAAATCTTTCGTTTTCCTTTACTTCTGCATGCAGCCTTTGCTTTTGTTTTATTAACCTGCCTTTATCTTGACTCACAAGTTCTTTTCCATCTTATTTTCTTCCCCCATGTCCTGATGAGGAGTGGGAGTGATAGAGTGGCTTGGTGGGGACCTGTTGTCCAGACAAGGTCAACTCACTACAACATCCTCTTGTGCAAAACTTCAACCTCCATTTGCACTGACTTCTATTAAAGCCCTCAAAATAGGTGGACAGGACATGCACAGAAAAAACCTTGAGTATCTGCATAATAGTCCCCTATAAGACCATTCATTTTTAACTTACAAGACATACTCTTTGATGGTTTCCCTCCCCCGTCCAATTGTATGTTTTTCTACAGAAAGTAGTTACTCCAGATGGGGAGAAGGGTACAGAAAAGAGTAGCAGAATTTGGTCTTCTGTTCACAGGAGCTTGCCCAAAGCTTGAAGTTATTGGATAGATGCACTTAAACATCAGGTTCTTTATCAGAAAATATACTGAGAAGGAAATTGCTGTGTTATTTCAAGGTACATGGATGAGCAGCAGAATGGGATATTTGTTAAAAAATCTATGAGAAAACAAACAACAACCTTGCAAAAGATACAGATAGCCATTCATAAGGGTGGGAGGAAGGAAGAAAGATATTGAAAATCCAGAAGGAAACAATTGGAGGGAGCAGAGCTTCCCATGGAGCCTAGGAATAGGTAGAGAATTAAGGAAATTAAAGCAGAATATGTAACCAACTTATAGAGCCCTTTGACATGTTGAGTCACTCATTAACCTGCGTTCATTTGGCTGTTAAAGTTAACATGACAGTAGGTATTAGTAATAAGGAGCCTCTTGACATATAGAAGAACAGCTTTTGGTTTGTTTTTCACCCTGGGGAGAGGAAGCAGAGAAGGAGACCAGACACACAAATCCTTACCCTCGCTTGTTTGAAATCCATAAAAGCACCATCTGCATATTTCTGCTTGTTCAAAAGCTGTTTCCTTCTCTCCTGACGTTTGGCACACTTCTGGAATTCCTCATTGTGACTATTCAAGTGTGAGGTCAGCTCTGCCATGCTATGCAATTTAGTATCACAGTGCTTGCACTGGTAGACAGCATTATGAGAGTGAGTGCCACTTCCCAGTATGGCAAAGTCTCTCTTAAAATCCTTGCTGTGGTGATCAGTATAATGAGTGCACAGCAACTCTGCTGTGCTGAAGGACAGCTTGAAACATTTTATGCATCTGAAGGGAAGCCACTCAGTTTCCTGAGCCTTGCTCTCCACCTCAAACTTTTCAAAGTTATTTCTTTCCTCAGCTGGAGTTGACTTGTCATCTTCATCAGCATACACGGCAGTGAAGTAGCCCCCCAGTTTGCTTGCATGCTGCTTCTTAGGGAAAACACCAGGGTGACACTTCATGTAGTGGGACACAATACCCTTTTTGCTAAAAGATTGAAAGGAACAAAGTGAGCACTTCTTCTTTTCCACAGCTCTTCTCAACTCCTCACTTAACTGAAGAGTGTCATCTTTGGGAGGGGATGGAATGATCACTTTATTGGGTTTGTCGCTTACTGTCCTGGAGGCTGCTAAACAATGAGTGTAGTAAGCATCAATGTCATGTCTTTTCTGGTAGTGTGCTGCAAGCCCTTTACGGATAGGGTTGGTGTAGGAACACAAAGCACACTTGAAAAGGTTGTTCTTGCCTTCTGGTTGTGCCCGAACATTATTATGTTTGATGCGGTAGTGCCTGGCTATCCCCTTTCGTGTAGAACAGAAGTATTTGCAGAGCTGACACCGGAACACTGTGTGAGTCACTAAGTGAGAAGTGGAGAAATGAGGTGCTGGGATAGAGATTTCTCCAACATTATCAGCAGCAATTTCTGGGGAGGCCTTGATTTCAGTCACCACGTCTGGCTCCACTGAGGCAGACACCTTTGGTGGTGACTTAACAAAAACATCAAATTCAGGTTGATCATGATATTTCTCATAGTGAATTTTGAGCTTCTCAAGTGTGCCATGGGTGTAAGGGCAGAGTTTGCACCGATAAGCACCATAGCCTTGCTTGAAAATCCTACATGTCTCTTCTATGTCATTCTGGGCAATGTGATTCGACTGTTCCACATCATGCACAAAGTCTTCAGCAGTGACTTTTACTGACGGGTGCCGTTTCTGGTAATGTGTGAGGACACCATGAATGCGTGTGTTAATGTATGGGCAATGTCTGCACTTGTACACAGCCCCTGGATTAATGTCTGTGTCCTGTGCAAAGTCAGCAGCTTTCACTTTCATGCCAGGATGCTTTTTGCCATAATGTGTCAGGAGGCCATGCAAGTTATTGTACTCAGACTGGCAAACTGTACACTGATATGGAGTGGAGATGGCAGGGTTTGCAGAAGTCAGTTGAATAGTTTTTTCCTGGGAAAGGCTGGGGTCCTCCGCATCCTGCTCCATCTGTGATAGTACCTGGTTTTCAGAATTAATCCTGGCATTAACTTCATCAAGTCGTGTGCCAATTTTCTCAGTAGTATCTTTCTCCTTAATGATATCTAACAATACAGATTCATCCCCATTCATAGTCCAAGGGTGAAAAGCCTGGTAATGATTAGTAATATCCCAAATGGAAGATGCTTCAAAAATGCAGTCTCTGCATTTATAGGTCTTTGCCTCTGTTGGCATCACTAGGGTAGGAGGGGAAGGATCTAGACCTACCCAGAGTTTAGTTGCCATATATGTATAGTCAACATAATGTTCAGGATGTCTCCTTTGATAATGCACAAGCAAACCACTGGGTTCTGTATGTGAATAAATACACCATTCACAGTGATAACCAGCTTCTATCAAACCATCCAAAAATGCCCATCTCAGAATGGACGTGACCGTGGCCTTCAGATTTGGGTGGTCTTTCTTAATATGCTTCCTCAATGCATAGAAATAAGGTGATGTGTAGCTGCACTGCCTGCATTTGAGGGCTCTCAGCTTTGTCTTATCCTGTTCAGTGCTGGAGGTGTGAGCAGGCAGGCTGCCAGATGATTTCTTCCGGTTACGATCACAAAGACTTCTAATGGTGGCTGTGTGCTGCCTAATCACATCTGCATTGGCTTTGAAATCACGATGCTTCTTTTGATAATGAATGAGAACCCCTTTCACAGTCTGGTTTCCATAATTGCAGTGCTGGCAGAAGAACATTTCGTTCTCAAGGGTATTTGCAGAGCTTTCAGAACTGCCCTGGCTTAACTGTTGCACTGACACTGGCATTTTCTGAATCCCAGGTGGCAGCTCACCATCCTTCATCATTGCCGCAGTAGGGGGTGCCTGCCTGATGTACTTGGCAGTGACCTTTATTTCTGGATGTCTTTTCTGGTAGTGAACAAGCACTCCCACAACTGAACGGTTGCTGTATGAACAGTGTTTGCAATAGTAGAGTTCAGGAGCAAGGTCTGGGAGCAGTGGTGGGGGAGGTGGAGGTTGAGAAGCCAAGTTGGACAGTTTTGAGGATACAAACACTCCCATCTCAAAAGACATTTGAGCCAGGGCAGAGCCCCTGTCAACAGATTCTATATGCATGGTCTTCTGAATTCTGAAATATGATGCTTTTTCTTCAGGGTGTTTTTTCTGGTAATGCACTAGAACTGAATGCATGTTAGGGCTTGCAAATGAGCACACATCACAGTCATAAACAATCACAGAACTGACCGAAGGTGCCTTCTGGTTTTCATATTCAGGACTAAAAGTCTTTGTGGCACTTTTGTTAAAACTTGCTGGCACAATAGTCTCATGAGCCACAGGGGTGGAGGTTGCCATAGTTTTTGGAGCAGAATTTAAGATCTCCCTCAGTGTCTGAGACTCTGTGTTTAGCCCCTCTTGCTGCTCAACAACATAGCTTGAAAATATCATTGCATTGTTAATTTTCACTGTTGGATGCATTCTTTGGTAATGCGGCATCAGGCTTCTAACATTTGGGCTAGTGTAAGAACAGAAGTGACAGTGGTAGATCAGATCAGAGTGATGGGAGTTCAATATATTCATAGCTTCAGGGTGATGCTCTCCGTAGTGTTGCTGCAGGTCTTCAAAGTTCATATAGTCAATATAGCACTCAAGACATCTGTATACTGCACTGTGATCATTTGGATCCAAGATATACCTAAAGCTGAATTTTATGTAGGGGTGCATCCGTTGGTAGTGGGTGCTAACACTCCTGGCAGATTTGTTGCTAAAATCACAGTGTTTACAATTGTAACGCCTGCCAGAACCATTAATTTCCACATTTTTGTTGTTCTGATGAGGGTCATTCATATTTGACTGGCTTCCCAGAACAGAGGTATTAGGGTTCTGTTGATCTTTCATGTTAATGGAAGAAAAATAATCTTCCTCATCTTCAGATAAAGTGAGCTCGATCTCTGCTCCATTGGTGGAATTATAATCATTATGCATGTTTATGAAGTTTGCATCCTTCTGGGAATCATTAGTCTCTCTCCCCCACATTTGCTGGGGTGCATAAGAACTAGAAACCTCCACCATTGGTTTTGTTTGTTCTTCTTCTCTGTCTAATTCTACTTCTATCTCCACCTCATCTTCCTCCTCTTCCTCATAATACTCTACATTAAGCACAGCATCTTCTTGGGGCTTGTTTTGGTTTATTTTGCTCTGCAGGTTGCTTGCTATTTCATCAATTCTAGTTCTTTTCTTCACTGGTGAGATATCCAAAGGGCAGTCATTTGACACCTTCCGAGTGACCTTAGCAACAAAGTTATTTTTAGATGAGAGACCAAGAATTGAGGTCTGAGTTTTCTTCACTGTGCTGACAGAGGTAAGAGCATCTGCCTCGCTCTCTTGAGGCATGTTGGATGGTAGTCCATCATATTTTGGTAAGTTGTCACAAAATGAGTGTTTATGCTGCTGATGAACTCTGAGACCTTTCAAAGTAGTGGTAGAATAGTTACACATTGTGCACTTATAAGGATGCTGTAAATGGGGTTGAGGCAACTGCTGCTGTTGCTGCTGCACTGTTTCCATCATCCCAGCTGACTTTCTTTCATTTATAGTTCCATTTTCAGAAAAAATCATGTTGTCATTCAAAGAGGAGACAATGTTTTCACTCTGAGAATTCACAGTGTCCCAGTCTGATGTCGTATGTGTGTGACACTGCCTATGAACTCCAAGCTTTAACAAACTCTTACAGGTAAAAGGACACTCATTGCATTTGTATACAGTTGTCTTCCCAGATAGGTGGATATTCTCAATGTGACGGGAGATGCTTCGGCGGTGCATTGTGAGGAAAGGACAAAAAGGACATTGGAACCTGTTCATGTATCTTCTAAAGGGAATCCCTTTTGTTTCCAACAGCTTGTTGCCATTAGATCCCATCAGTTGCTTTGCAGATATTCCTGAAGTCTGGTTGTCCACTGAGTTCAAACCATTCTCACTGTCCACTTCATTTAGCTCTTTGTCTGAGCTGGAGTCATTTAGTATACTGCTTGTTTCCAAGTCAGCAGAGGAATTTGTCATGTCAGCAACTCCATAGTGGGATCTGTCAGGCAAATGGACCATGCCGAAGTTGTGAGGTAATTTAGACTTCATTTGAGGATAAGACACAGAATAAAACTTAGAGGATATAGAAGAGTTGGACCTGATAAGAGAATTGCCCATAGAGCTTCTGAAGTTTGAGACATCAGCATTCAACATATCACATCCTGTCATATTCATAGAGATATAAGTAGAGTTTGGGGAGGCATTCCAGGCTATCTTATTCTGCATATCAGGCACACTAGTTCTGTCTTGTTCCTGCCTCAAACATGACAGTATTTTCACCATGCTGCGGTGTTTCTTCATCATATGGTCACACCAGCGCTCCCTTCGAGGTGTCTCGTAACTGCACCACTCACAGCAAAAGTTGCCTCTGGACTTTGTTAGAGGTTTGACCATGGACTCCAAAATGCTCCGTTCTACCACCTCCTCAGGCAATTCCTTGCAGGGTTCCTGCACTGGCACAGAGGCAGATGTCAATTCAGATACAGCAGAGGTAGCAGTAAGAGTTAAACTCTCCTTCAGATTTTTTTTGTGATACATTTTCTGGTGCTTAATAATCCTTGTGTGCCTTGGTGATTTGTAGGTGCAGAACTGGCAAGAGAAAACTTTACCAAATCCCTCATGCATCATGATGTTGTAATTTAAGGATCCAGCAGTGTGTGACCCTACTGAGCTTCCCCCATCTTGTGTTCCGTGAACCTTGCGAGTGTGCTCTATGAGAAGGTTTTTAGATCGGAAGTAACGCACACAGAATTTGCACTGGAAAAACTTGTTGGTTGGTTTAGGATTTGCAGCCATATGCTGACCATAAAAATTTTGGCTCTGGCTATAATAACTTCCAGTTCCCATCTGACTTGTTGTATTTTGTCCTAAAATAAGAATTTAAAAGTAAATATGTAAATAAGTAAAATTACACAGTTTTCCCCCATCTACCCATATGAATACACACACATCTTGAACACATTAATCACACCAGGATTTCCCTCATTTATTTCTGATTAGACCTGTGCATATGAGGATGGTCAGAAAACTAACAGATGGTACATAATTTAGGATAGACAATTTCCAAAATAAGCATCTTGAAATAAAAAGGTACACTAATAAAGTTCTAAACTCTTCTAGAGCTCATGGTGGTGTAAAGAAATGAAAAGAAGCAATATGATAAAGCATGTGGAAAATAGCAAGACGACAAAGCCACACGTTTGCATTTACAGAAAAAATATGTCTGCAGCTAAACATCATCCACTTCACTACTATAGTGATAAAAGTTACATTTTTTAAAAAACACCCCAAGACATGCCAATTAAAATGCACTAAAATAATTCACGTGAGATAGGGGCTTAGGGTTGAGGTTTACCTGCTATTTCATTTGCAGTTATAAATTCATCCTTTAGAAAAGAAAATTCTGTCTCAGTCTGGTTGTTAGCATTCATGGAGTCAGACCTCAACTCGCTACGGTTTTCCTCAGAGACATCTGTTGGCTGCAGAAAAGCAGTATGAACATCCTGAATGTGAGCTTTTAGGTCTTCATAGGATGGAGCTTGGAAATCACAGCCATCACATTGCAGAACCTCCATAGTTCAGGAACTATCTTTTGCATTAGAAAATTCTGCAAAAAAAACAAGAAAAGGAGAAGAAAAAAGGCAGGGGTTTGTTTTGGTTTGTTTTTCCCTGTTTGGTTGGGTTTCTGGGGGGTTTTTTGTCTGTTTTTACAGCAATGTCATTATTAACACCAAGCTTCCTATCACTATTGTCCTGGTTTCAGCTAGGATAGAGTTAATTTCTTCTCAGTAGCTGACTCAACGTCTCAAATCTCAATGACTTAAAGTCTCAATGACTTCATGATTTTCAGAAATTCCATAATTACTGCAGTCTAAAACTCAACATTTAAGAGGCATCAAAGCAATTTTGAGTCAAAGAAAGAACTATCTAGGTAACTTGCAGGTTGCCATTATCAATGCTACAGTCAACCTTCTGACAAATGACTACTGTTCCAATGGACTTTGTCCTCTAAACTTTTCCATTACTCAGGAGACAGTTGTTGTTAGGAAGTCAGTCTTTCTAGCAGCTATATGCTAGAAGTACAACCACATTACTCCCAAACATTGATTCACTGAAACTTACAAACAGATGACAGTGGTTTCTGCTTCTTTAAGACTCACTCTAACCTTCTTGGAAACTGAGAAAGTCCTGTCAGTTTAATTGCCAGCTATTAAAAACATCCCTTAAAGTGGAAACGCTTGTCTTTCTTTTCAAAATCTTGTAATTCCTGACATCAGTGGAAAACATAAGTATAATTTCAAAGTGAGATCTAAATATGTGTATCAAGAATTGAATGCCATGCATTGGAATTAATTCCACCAAAGACCAAGAACATCTCCACTCAGTTATAACTCTTACAGAGTTCCATTATGGTCTCTTATTGGGGACATATCTTTGGTGGGATAGGAGTTTGAGGAAGGGATGGACAGTAAAAAGAATAGGAATACTACAAAAGTACAATGGAAACATAAATAACAGTGATCTTCCCTAAACACTTCATGACTGCACTTATTAATTCCAAACCTCTGTATACTGTAATGTACAAAGTAATAAAATTTAGCAAGATCGAGTTCAGTATGTGACCAATTAATCCCATTTCACAAAATACTGGGGAGGAATTTATCACTAGACTCTTAGTTTATGTACTGCCATAAACAAAAGGACACACGAAATTAAAGAAATACAAAAGATTGAGACCCTCCTGCCCTGTACAGCAATTGGGTACAAAAGCAAACTATTATTTTAAAGTAATAACTCATTTATTAAGTTTCCCACACATTGTGCTGGGCCAAGATAACCTAGGAGTTCCAAGAGGTCGAGGACGCAATAGCCGACAAAACCATTTTATTGTGAAAATTCCATTTATTTACTATAAAAAGTAAAACTATTTCTATAGTTAAGATGAAAAGCTGCTGCAGGCAAAAGAGCCTCAACTCAAGCGATTTTACTTCATTTAGTTTACTGTCAACGTCTTTCTGCCCTTCCTTATTTCTTACTCATCTTCTTCCACTGCTTTTTGCTTCTTACTGCTCTGCTCCAGTGTGGGTTCTACCATGGGCCTCAGTCCTTTTTGAGGTTGTCAATGCTCCTGTGTGGAGCATCTCCTTTCAAGAGTGTGCCTCCTACCCCTATTGGCAACTGCCCTTAAATATGTTTGAGCAGGGGCACCATATGCTCCTCTGATTCTTTGAAAGTTTGGTTCTCAATGGGTTCTTTCAATTTTTATCAGAACTGGTTGGAACTGGTTGTTCATGGCCTCTTCCCACACTGCAGCCCCTTGCTACCAAAACCCAGCCATTTGTGTTCAATATAAAACCCTAGGGCACAAAGAAAGGACAGTGAAAAAAATAATGTTTTGTCTTATAGCCTGCTAAAATAAAATTCTGGCAAGTCTATTTCTGGACAGTGAGCACACAGACATTCCTTATGTTTAATCTACATTACTATGCTCACTGCAGTATCTGTTCCCCACCACCTTCAACAACAAAAAAACCACAAAACCAAAAAAGGAAAAAATGGTGCACCAGTTTTTTTTCAACTAGCAAAACTGCAATGATTAAGATACTCGAGTTTTTATTTGCAAGCACCAGATTAAACACTGTGGAAGAGGTTGCTATCTGTTCTGAGACCAAATTACAGTGGTGAGTGATGTGCCACACTATGTCTTCTTTAGCACAGTCCATTTGACCTGAAAACATTTCTTTTTTCCATGAAGCAAATGACTCCTGCATTTAGAGCACTCCACAGACAAGCAGATCATCCATTTTTCACTATCTGTTCCCCAAGTTTAGTTTTCTCATCTCAACAACACAAGTCACAGCTCTACTGAATGTGTTTATCGCACTTTCAAGACATATGAGTTCCTGCTCCACTGAAGCTTTAAGAATCACTAAGCTGCCCTACTCCTCTGAACTTTGGGAGCAACCATTTTAGCTCAGAAAACTGCACTCAGTTGGCTCATAGCTTCTTGCCTGTGACCAACATGGCCTCACTTTGTATCAGATTCGCGTCTGGTATACAAGATTATTTTTTCCCTTCCATGATACAAAACCCCAAAACAAAAAAAGCCCATCATTATCTAAAAACAGAACTCTCCCTCTTTTATATGATTTACCCTGTCGTGGTTTAGGAATGGTACTCCCCAATTCAATGTCCCCACAGAGACTCTCCAAACCACATGCCGCTTTCTCTCACTCCCCCACTTTTCACTTCCCCTTCCCCTGCAGCAGGCTGGAGAGGAGAACTGGAGGCACAAAAGGCAAAGATCAAGGGCAGAGATGAGAACAGTTTACTGGAAACAACGAGACAAGAAAACAAACAGTAAAAGCAACAATACTAACAAAAATGTACAAGAAAAGAAATAATTCACACTGAACCCCCCCCCGACAATAGACAATAGAGGACGTCTCCCTCCACCACATTTACTCGACCAGAATGAACTCATTCTCCCCAGAAGAGAGTCCCTTTTCCCCTACTCCCAGCAACAACATGAGGTGGTATTGAAAAACCTCCGGGTCCTGGTCATGCCCTCTTCTGGTTACTGCAAAAAATTAATCCTGTTCTGGTCAGAACCAGGACCCTATCCACCCCTTATTCTATACCATCGACTTCATGCCCAGATCCTACACCTCCTAACTATATTCATATATGCAATGATAATGGTCGACTTCTGTTAGAATTCTGTGCGGAGCAACAGCTCACCATCACTAATACTATCTTTCAGTAGAAAGATAGTCTGAAGACAACCTGGATGCACCCCAGATCTAAGCATTGGTACCTCATTGATTATGTCTTGGTGCGACAGAGAGATGTTCGCAATGGCCACCATACCCGCGTGATGCCCAGCGCAGAATGCCAAACAGACCATCGGCTTGTGCGCTGTAAACTCAACTTCAATCTCAAATTCAAACCTAAAAGGGGCAACATCCCAAGGAGAAGACTCCAAGTTAACAATCTCCAATCAGCCACAGTAAGAGACAGATTCCAGGCTAACCTTCAAACTAGGCTCAAAAACCATTCCATAGATTCTGCAGATTCCTCTCCTGAAACACTTTGGTACCATATTAAAAACAGCATCCTGCAATCCTCTGAAGAATCCTTAGGGTTCTCCCTCAAGAAGAACAAGGACTGATTTGATGAAAACAATCAAGAAATCCAGGACTTGTTGAGGAAGAAGAGAACCGCCCACCAAGCACACCTTGCACTGCCATCCTGTCATGCAAGAAAAATAACCTTTTGTATTGCATGCAGCAAGCTCCAACAGAAACTCTGTGACATCCAGAACAAGTGGTGGATCGATCTAGTTGTAAAAACTCAATTATGCGCAGATACAGGTGATCACAGAGGATTCTATGAGGCCTTGAAAACAGCGTACGGGCCTACATACCAGGTACAAAGCCCTCTACTCAGCGCTGATGGTCAAACACTTCTGACAGAAAAAACCTCCATTCTGAATCGATGGTCTGAACACTTTCAGACTCTTTTCAGTACCAACCGTGTAGTCCAAGACTCAGCAATCCAGTCCATCACACAACAACCGGTGAAGAATGAATTGGATACTGCCCCAACTTTATGAGAAACCCTCAAGGTCATACAGCAGGTGAAAATTGGCAAGGCAGTTGAGGTTGATGGAATTCCACCCAAAGTCTGGAAACATGGGGGCCAAGCACTCCATGCTAAATTTCACGAGTTTGTGGTGCGCTGTTGGGAACTAGGCGAACTACCATCAGACCTTCGTGATGCAGTCATCATGACCTTGTATAAGAAGAAAGGAAATAAATCAGATTGCTCAAATTACCGTGGTATTACTCTGTTCTCCATTGCTGGTAAAATCCTGGCAAGAATACTTTTGAACAGACTAATACCCACTATAGCAGAAGGAATCCTACCTGAAAGTCAGTGTGGTTTCAGAGCCAACAGGAGTACCACAGACATGGGATTTGTTCTCAGACAACTGCAAGAGAAGTGTAGGGAACAGAACAAAGGTCTCTATGTAACCTTTGTCGACCTCACCAAGGCTTTCGACACTGTGAACAGAAAAGGTCTATGGCAGATTTTGGAACGTTTAGGTTGTCCCCCCAAGTTCCTTAAAATGATCATCTCACTCCATGAGGATCAGCACGGCCAAGTCAGATATGGCGATGCACTTTCTGAGCCCTTTTTAATTAAGAATGTTGTGAAACAAGGGTGCGTTCTCGCTCCTACCCTATTCACAGTCTTTTTCAGCATGATGCTCCAAAGGGCCACGTCAGACCTCGATGATCAGGACGGTATCTACATTCGATACCGTACTGATGGAAGCCTTTTCAACCTAAGGTGACTGAAGGTCCACACCAAGACCTTAAACCATCTTGTCTGGGAGCTGTTTTATGCTGATGATGCCGCCCTTGTCGCCCACACAGAAGCAGCTCTGCAGCGTTTAACATCCTGCTTTGCAGACGCTGCTGAACTCTTTGGGCTGGAAGTCAGCTTGAAGAAGACAGAAGTTCTCCATCAACCTGCACCTCAGGAAGTCCCCCATCATCCCCACATCACCATTGGCCAATCAGAACTCAAATCAGTCCAGCAGTTTAATTATCTAGGTAGCCTCATCTCCTATGTGGATAGAGCCTTCCTAAATCTTCATTCGTGAAACCTAGCCATGATGATGATGATATTCATATATATATATACACACACACAAGTACATGTATCATTTCCATAGTCAGTGACCATCCCTTCAAAATGTCTGTTGAGTTCACTTAGTCCGTGACTGTGGGTTCTATCCATCCTAGATATCTTCCAGGGCAGGAGGGTTGGTGTGCTGTTGGCTGGTTGCAAACTGCATCAGGAGCTCACGACTATCATATCTGGAGCAGTCCATTCTCATTGTCCATGGCAGTTATGGTACACAGTGGCGATGTCATTCAGCAACCAGTGTTATACAATTCAACATCACTGACTGTTCTCATCCAAAATTCAAATCCCCTTGAGGTACACATCGTGTTTCCCCATCCCTCTGCATTACCCACCAAGTGCACCCAGGTCCTTGAGCAGAAACAATCCCATGGAAGGATTTGCGTTTGCTCGAGGCAGGACTAATCCAAACTGAATTCCCTAACATATTACTCATATGCACCACGGAGACTTTATCCCCTTCTATAGTACGTGAAGGTTTTGATTGGGCAGGGCCAGCTCGATTGGTAGAGCCTCTAGTGTTAACTAACCAAGTGGCCTTCACTAACTGTAGAGCCCAATATTTGAAGGTCCCACCACCCATTGCTTTCAATGTGGTTTTTAACAGGTCATTGTACTGTTCAACTTTCCCAGAGGATGGTGCATGACAGGGAATATGATACACCCACTCAATACTGTGTTCTCTGACCCAGGTGTCTATGAGGCTATTTTTGAAATGAGTCCCCTTGTCAAACTCAATTCTTTCTGGGGTGCCATGTCACCACAGGACTTGCTTTTCAAGGTCCAAGATGGTGTTCCAGGCAGTGCCGTGAGGCACAGGGTACGTCTCCAGCCATCCAGGGGTTGTTTCCACTGTTATTAGCATGTACCGCTTACTGTGGTAGGTCTGCAGGAGTGTGATGTAATCGATCTGCCAGGTCTCCCCATATTTATATTTTGACCATCACCCCCCATACCACAGGGGCTGTACCTGTTTGGCCTGCTTGATCACAGCTCATATTTCACAGTTATGGATAACCTGGGAGATAGCGTACATGGTTAAGTCCACCCCTCAATCATGAGCCCATCTGTTTGTTGCATCTCTTCCCTGATGACCTGAGGCATCATGGGCCCATTGAGCCAGAAATAACTCACCCTTGTGTTGCCATTCCAGGTCTACCTGAGACACTTTAATCCTGGCAGCTTAATCCACCTGTCCATTGTTGTGATGCTCCTCAGTAGCCCAACTCTTGGGTATGTGTGCATCTACATGACAGACTTTCACAGTCAACTTCTCTACCTGGGCAGCAATGTCTTGGCACAATTCAGCAGCCCAGATGGGTTTCCCTCTGCACTACCAATTGGTCTTTTTCCATCATTCCAGCCACCCCCACAGAGCATTTGCTACCACCCACAAGTCAGTGTAGAGGGAGAGCACTGGTCATTTCTCTCATTCAGTGATATCTAAAGGCAGGTGGGCGGCTTTCAGCTCTGCAACCTGACTTGATCCACCTTGTCCCTCAATAGCTTCTGCTACTCGCCACGTAGGACTCCATATGGCAGCTTTCCATTTTTGATGTATCCCTACAATATGGCAGGAACTGTCAGTTAAGTGTGTCGCTTTTCATTTCCTGGTAGTTGATTATATGGTGGGGCCTCCTCAGCACGTCACCTTCTCCTCCTCTGATGATGATGATGATAGTCACCTTTGGGACAGTTCGTGATGACTTCCAAGATTCCTGGGCAATTGGGGTTTCCTATTAGAGTTCGCTGTGTGATCTGTGTGACACACTTACTCCACGTAGCATGAGTGGCATGATGTGTGGAAGGGACTTTGAACATCCACCCCAGCACTGGTAGTGCCAGGAGGAGCTGTGCTTCAGTGTCAATCACTTCTGAAGCAGCTTGAACCCCTTTATAAGCTGCCAGTATCTCTTTCAGTTGGGGTGTAACAGGCCTCAGATCCTTTGTATCCCCAACTCCAGAACCCCAGGAGTCGTCCTTGAGTGTCCAGGGTACTTTTTGCTAGAGACTCCAGGAAGGACCATTCTCCCCAGCTGCAGTGTAGAGCACATTTTTCACATCTTGTCCTGTCCTGACTGGCCAAAGGGCTACTGCAGGAACAGTCTCCTGTTTAATCTGTTGAAAAGTTTGGTGTTGTTCAGGATCTCACTTGAAATCATTCTTGTTCTGGGTCACATGATAGAGAGGGTTTACAATCTGACTGTAATCTGGAATATGCATCCTCCAAAAACCCACAGTGCCTAGGAAAGTCTGTGTTTCCTTCTTGCTGGTTGGTGAGGACAGAGTTGCTATTTTGTTGACCACGTGCATTGTAATCTGATGATGTCCATTTTGCCATTTTACTCCTAAAAACTGAATTTCCTGGGCAGGTCCCTTGACCTTACTTTGGTTTATGGCAAAATCAGACTTCAGGAGGATCTGTATTATCTTCTCCCCTTTTTCAAAAACTTCCTCTGCTGTGTTGCCCCACATGATGATGTCATCAGTGTATTGCAAGTGTTTTGGAGTCTCACCCTTTTCCAGTGCAGTCTGGATCAGTCCATGGCAAATAGTGGGGTTGTGTTTCCACTCCTGGGACAAGTCAGTTCCAGGTCTACTGGACACCCCTCCAAGTGAAAGCAAACTGTGACCTGCACTCTGCTGCCAAAGGAATGGAGAAAAACACATTAGCAATGTCGATGGTGGCACCACTTGGCTGCCTTGGACTCCAGTTCATACTGAAGTTCCAGCATGTCCGGCACAGCAGCACTCAGTGGTGGTGTGACTTCATTCAGGTCACGATAGTCTACTATCAGTCTCCACTCTCCATTGGACTTATGCACTGGTCATATAGGGCTATGAAAGGGTGAATGGGTCTTACTGACCACCCATTGGTTCTCCAGTTCATGAATCATCTTAGGGATGGGGGTCATGGAGTCCTGGTTGGTGCGGTATTGCCGACATTGCACTGTTGTGGTAGCAATCAGTACTTGAAGGGTCCTCTGAGAGACCAGGCAAGGTGTTCAACTGTCTCATGTCCTCTGTCTCCACAGTAGCTATCCCAAAATCCCAATGATGCCCTTTTGGGTCCTTGAAATACCCATTCCTCAGGTAATCTATGCCAAGGATTCATGGGGCCTCTGGGCCAGTCACAAAGGGATGGTTTTGCCATTTGTTCCCAGTCAGGCTCACTTCAGCTTCCAGTACAGTCAGCTGTGTGGATCCCCCCATCACCCCAGAAATAGAGATGGATTCTGCCCCTACATATCTCAATGGCATCAAGGTACATTGTGCATCAGTGTCAACTAAAGACTTCTATCTTTGTGGGTCTGATGTGCCATTGGATCCACACTGTCCAATAGACTCGATTGTCCCTTTCCTCCACCTGGTTGGAGGCAGGGCACCCCTAGTCCTGGTCATGGTACTCGTTGCTCACTTCTTGTAAATATGAACTGGAGGCCCTTCAAGAGGATCAGAAGTAACATCAGCCCTCCTATTCTATCTGAGGACTTGGTCACTGTAGCAGCATTTGAAGGATTTCCTGCAGTGGTTGTTCTTCCTCTCAACTCACGTACCTGTGCTTCCAGGGCAGAGGGGAGTTTTCCATCCCACTTCCTCATGTCTTTTCCATGTCTGTGCAGGTAAAACCACAGGTTACCTCGTGGTGTGTGTTCTCTCTCTCGAGCAGGGAGTGGTTGCTCCCAGTAGCAGAGACTCACATATTTTATCACTTTAACAAGGTCCTGTAGTTGTTCAGAGGTGAACTTCCAAACCACTGGAGAAGTCCTCCAAATACTGGCCCATGTCCTCCCACCTTCCATGCCACTCATGACTATCCAGCCTCAGGGCAGATCTCTGAAAGGGTTTCCTAAAAATCTCTTTTGTAACTCTAAACATGGTGTGGACTGCACTGAGGAGACCTGGCAGACTTAGCAACAAGAACATGCTTTCCTTAACATCCAAAGGGAATTCAAAATTTTCAAAAGCTGTTGTAACAGGTCTGAAGGAGGAAAAGGGGGTGAAAGGCTGGGGAAAATCATCCTCCCCTGTTCCCCCCACAGACTGGGTATGATTATCAAGAAAAGAAACAATTCACATGGAAAACATCCCCTGACAATAGACAATATACTCAACTGGAAGGAACCTCTTCTCCTCAGAAGAGAGTCCCCCCCCCCCCCCCTCCCAGCAATGTCAGGAGGCAAAGTTGTGAGGTGGAATAGAATAACCTCTGGGTCCTGGTCATGTCCCCTCCCAGCTACTGCAAAAATTAACCCTGTCCTGGCCAGAATCAGGACACTCCCCAATAGTATCTGTTCCCATTTGCTGTCAAAACAGCACTTTTTTTCCCTGAACAATTATTTGCAAAGATCTCCAAAAGTTATTTTAACTCTAGTATGATAAATGTGTTTATTAATTCCAGCAACACAGTCTTACACAGTTCTATGGACTCAATCAAAACACAGTAACTTCCCAGCAGGAGGATGGAGAAGCAGAAAGGAGGCCCCCCTCAAATCTGCCCTGTCTTCATCCGTTGGGAGTCATCTTTCTTCCCACAGAAGACACTCCACTCCCCTGACAGATTCCAAAGTCCTTAGAGCAGATAAAAGCAACAAATACTACGTACAGCTGAGTAGCTTTCAATTTCATATTTTTACCAAGCACCATGTTGAAGTCAGGATGAAGCATTTTGTAAGGAATTCTACTTTAATATGGGCACATTTTTCTGTAACATTTAGATATTGTTCAAAAAACAGACAAACACAAAAAATGGTAGTTTGAGCTAGAAACTGAAACACATGTTCCTTTCTCTCTTTTTTTTCTCCCCTCCTTTTTGTCCATGTTGCATATAGAACTGAGAATGGTGGCATATTTTCAGATAAGATGTTAATATCTGATCTATCATCTAGAGAGGTTTGCTTGTCTCGTCACTTGTTACTTAGGAAAAGAGTCCCACCCCCACCTGGCTCCACCTTCCTGTCAGGGAGTTACAGAGAGTGAGAAGGTCCCCCCTGAGCCTCCTTTTCTCCAGGCTGAGCCTTCCCACTTCCCTCAGCCGCTCCTGCTGCTCCAGACCCTTCCCCAGCTCTGTTCCCTTCTCTGGACACGCTCCAGCCCCTCAGTGTCTTTCTCGTTGTGAGGGGCCCAGAACTGCCCCAGCACTGGAGGTGCCTCATCAGTGCCAGCACAGGGACAGGCACTGCCCTGGTGCTGCTGGCCACATTAATCCTGATAGAAGCCAGGTACCATTGGCCTTCTTGCTCACCTGGGCACATGCTGGCTCATTTTCAGCCACTGACACCAGCACCCCCAGGGCCTTTTCTGTCAGGCAGCTTTCCAGCCCCTCTGCCCCAGCCTGGAGCTGCATGGGATTGTTGTGACCCAAGTGCAGGACCAGGCACTCAGCCCCTTATTGAACCGCATACAATTGGCCTTCAGATCACTCTGCAGAGCCTTCCTGCCCTCCAGCACATCAACACTACCACCCAACTTGGTGTCATCTGTAAACTTACTGAGGGTGTACTCGATCCCATCAACCAGATCATTGATAAAGATATTCAACAGAACTGGTCCAAATACTGAGCCCTGGGGAATCCCACTAGTGATCAACCCCAGCTGGATGTGTCACCATTCTGCACCCCTCTTTGAGCCTGGCCATCAGTCAGATTTTTGCCCAGCAAAGAGAGCACCTGTCCAAGCCATGAGCAACCAGTTTCTCCAGGAGAATGCTGTGGGAGACAGTGTCAAAGGCTTTATTAAAGTCCAAGTAAACAACATCCACAGCCTTTCCCTCATCCACTAAGCAGGTCACCTGGTAAGAAAAGGAGATCAGGTTGGTCAAGCAGAACCTGCCTTTCCTAAACCCATGTTGGCTGTGCCTGATCCCCTGGTTGTGTCCTGTATGTGCTGGCTGATGATGTTCAAGATAATCTGCTCCATGACCTTCCCCTCATGTAGTTCCCCAGATCCTCCTTCCTGCCCATCTTGTAGATGGGCATCACGTTGGCTAACCTCCAGTCAACTGGGACCTCCCTGGTTAGACAGGACTGCTGGCAAATGATTGAAAGCATCTCAGTGAGCTCTTCTGCCAGCTCCCTCAGTACCCTTGGGTGAATCCCAACTGGTCCCATGGACTTGTAGGTGTGTCTAAGTGGTTGTAGCAGGTTGCTAAACATTTCCCTTAGATTATGGAGGCTTTATTCTGCTCCCAGTCCCTGCCTTCAAGATCAAGGGGCTGGGTACCCAGACAACAACAATTAAGTACCTCATCCTTTTCCTCATTCTTTCACAGAATCACAGAATCAACCAGGTTGGAAAAGACCTCTGAAATCATCAAGTCCAACCCATGACCCAACACCACCCTGTCAACTAGACCATGGCACTAAGTGCCACATCCAGTCTCTTCTTAAAAACTTCCAGGGACAGTGACTCCACCACCTCCCTGGGCAGCCCATTCCAATGGTTGATCACTCACTCTATAAATAATTTCTTTCTAATGTCCAACCTAAACCTCCCCTGGCACAGTTTAAGACCATGCCCTCTTGTCCTAATGCTGGTTGCCTGGGAGAAGAGACCAACCCCCCCCTGGCTCCCCCCTCCTGTCAGGTAGTTGCAGAGAGTGATGAGGTCTCCCCTGAGCCTCCTCTTCTCCAGGTTGAACAGCCCCAGCTCCCTCAGCCTCTCCTCACAGCACTTGTGCTTGAGTCCCTTCCCCAGCCTCATTGCCCTTCTTTGGACACTCTCCAGCCCCTCAATGCCCTTCCTGAACTGAGGGGCCCAGAGTTGGACACAGCACTCCAGGGGTGGCCTCACCAGTACTGAGTCCAGGGGCAGAATCGCTTCCCTGCTCCTGTTGCCACACTGTTCCTGAGCCAGGCCAGGATGCCATTGGCCTTCTTGGCCACCTGGGCACACTCTGGTTCATGTTCAGCTTCCTCTCAATCCAAACTCCCAGCTCCCTTCCTGCCTGGCTGCTCTCCAGCCACTCTGTGCCCAGCCTGTAGCGCTGCAGGGGGTTGTTGTGGTCAAAGTGCAGGACCCGGCACTTGGCCTTGATAAACATCATACCATTGGATTCAACCCATTTATCCAACCTGGTCCCTCTGCAGAGCCCTCCTGCCTTCCAGCAGATCAACACTCCCCCCCAACTTGGTGTCATCTGCAAATTTGCTAGTGGTGGACTCAATCCCCTCATCCAGATCATCAGTACAGATATTAAACAGGACTGGGCCCAACACTGAGCCCTGGGGACACCACTGGTGACTGGTCACCAACTGGATGCAGCACCATTCAACACCACTCTCTGGGCCCGGCCCTTGAGCCAGTTCCTAACCCAGCACAGGGTGCCCCTGTCCAAGCCATGGGTTGCAGTTTTTTCAGGAGTATGCTGTGGGAGACGGTGTTGAAGGCTTTGCTGAAGTCCAGGCAGACACATCCACAGCCTTCCCCTCATCCACCAGGCAGGTCACCTGATCATAAAAGGAGATCAGGTTGGTCAGACAGGACCTGCCCCTCCTAAACCCGTGCTGGCTGGGTCTGATCCCTTGTCCATCCTGTAGGTGCTGTGTGATTGCACTGAGGATGATCTTCTCCATAACCTTGCCAGGCACTGAGGTCAGGTTGACAGGCCTGTAGTTTCCTGGGTCCTCCTTCCGGCCCTTTTTGTGGATGGGTGTGACATTCACCAACTTCCAATCATCTGGGACCTCCCCAGTGAGCCAGGACTGATGGTAGATGATGGAGAGAGGCTTGGCGAGCTCTTCTGCCAGCTCCCTCATCACCCTTGGGTGGATCCCATCTGCTCCCATAGACTTGTGAGGATTCAAGTGGCTCAGTAGGTCACTAACTTCTTCCTTGTGGATTACAGGGGGGCTGTTCAGCTTCTTATCTCTGTCTACCAGCTCAGGAAGCCAATAGTCCTGGAGACTGTCTTACTGTTGAAAACTGAGGCAAAGAAGGTGTTAAGTACCTCAGCCTTTTCCTTGTCTTTGGTGATTATGTTCCCCTTTGTGTCCAACAAAGAATGGACGTTTTCCTTGTCCCTCCTTTTGCTATTGATGTATTTATAAAAACACTTTTTGTTATCCTTCACAGAAGTGGCCAGATTAAGTTCAAATTGTGCCTTGTCTCTCTAATTTTCTTTCTACAAGACCTAATTACATTCCTAAATTCTTCCTGAGTAGTCAGCTTTTTTTTCCATAATCGGTAAGATCTCTTTTTTACCCTAATTTCTTTCAAAATCTCCCTGTTCAGCCAGACCGGTCGTCTTCCCCGTCGGCTCGCCTTTCAGCACACTGGGATAGCCTGCTCCTGTGCTTTCATAACTTGCTTCTTGAAGTATGTCCATCCCTCCTGGACCCCTTTGTTTTCAAGGGTTGTTTCCCAGGGTACACTCTGAACCAGTCTTCTGAATAGGTTGAAATCTGCCCTCTGGAAGTCCAGCGTAGAGGTTTTATTGATGGCCCTCCTTGCATCCCTGAGTATTGAAAACTCTCTTATTTCATGGTCACTGTGTCCCAGACGTCCACCGACCACCACATCTCCCACCAGCCCCTCTCTGTTTGTCAACTGCAGGTCTAGCGGGGCCCCATCCCTGGTAGGCTCATTTACCAGCTTGGAGCAGGAAATTATCCTCTATACACTCTAGGAATCTCCTAGACTGCCTCTTCTCTGCTGTGTGGAGTTCCCAGCAGACATCTGGCAGGTTAAAGTCACCCACGAGAACAAGGGCTGGCAATTTTGAGACATCTGCCAGTTGCTTGTAGAATAATTCATCACCCTCATCATCCTGGTTGGGTGGTCTGTAACAGACTCCCACCAGGAAGTCAGCCTTGTTGGTCTTCCCCTTGATTCTGATCCACAGGCACTCAACCATATTGTTACTGACTTCTACAGAGTCAAGAGACTCTCTAACACATAGAGCTACCCCTCCACCTCTCCTACCCTGCCTGTCCCCTCTGAAGAGCCTGTAGCCACCCATGGTAGCACTCTTGTCATGCGAGTCATCCCACCGTGTTTCCGACTACATCAGAGTTTTCCTGCTGCACGATGGCTTCCAGCTCCTCTTGTTTGTTACCCATGCTGCGTGCATTGGTGTACATGCACTTCAGCTGGGCTGCTGATTTCACTCCTAACCCTGGCTTTCCACCCTTAGGTTCCTCTCTGGAGAGCCTGGTTTCAACTCCTTCCCTCTTCAAACCTAGTTTAAAGCCCTCCTGATCAGCCCTGCCAACTTATATGCTAGGATTCTTTTATCCTTGCTAGAAATATGAAGCCCATCCAACTCTAGCAGGCTTGGTATCATAAATTTTGCCCCATGATCAAAAAAACCAAAATTCCACCAGTGGCACCAATCCTTTGGCCACCTATTGATAAGATGGGTTTTCCTACTCCTTATTCATCCCTGCTACTGCAGGAACTGAGGCGAACACCACCTGTGCTCCTGTCCCATTAACTATTTGACCCAGCACCTTGAAATCCTTTTTAATTGCCCTGGTACCTCTTTTATTGATCTCATCACTGCCAACTTGTACTACCAACAGTGGGTAATAATCAGAGGGCTGAATTAGCTTGGGAAGTCTCCTGCTAACATTCCTCACCCCAGCCCCAGGAAGGCAGCAGACCTCCCTGTGGGATGGATCTCGTTGGCATACAGGGCCCTCAGTTCCCCTCAGAAAGGAATCACCAACTACAACTACCCTTTCTTTTTTTCTTAATAGCTGCAGTTGTGATCCGTCTAATAGATGGGGTGCAACTGGGAGACCCTCTAGACAGATCTTTTTCTTGAGTGTCATCTGCCTGACCCTCTAGGTCCAGGGCCTCATACCTGTTCTTTAAGGGCACCTGGGGAGGTGATGGGGGTTGAGAGGGGATTCTTTTACCTCTCTGACCAGAGACCTGTTTCCCTTCCCCCCCATCTACTTGGTTTGTTCCATCTGCCTGATGGCAGGAGGGGCAGGGCTTCACCGTCTCCTGCTGGAGTTCTTTTGGGGTCGAAAGGGTGCGACCCCACCAGTCAATTTCCCTTTCACTTTCCCTAATACTTCTTAGCCTCTTCTTTAAGTTCTGCCACTAAACAGAGCAGATCATTCACCTGCTCAAACTGTATGCAGGTGTCTTTCGCACTGTCCTCTGGTACTAATGCCAGGCTCAGACACTCTGTGCAGCCAGTGACCTGGGCAGCTGCATCCTTCTTGGGGGGTTCTGTCTGGGTTAGAACGCTCCTTCTGGCAGCAGTGGCAATGGCTTTAGATCATTTGTAAACCATTGCTGGATCTAGTTGAGTTGGAGAGAAAAAAAGCACCAACCACCAAACAAAACCACGCACACCTACCATACAACCCACCAGCAAGAGCCAGGAGAGTGGCTGTGCCCTTCCTGCTCGCATTGCCATGCAAACTGCTGTACCATGCCCTCACTGATGTGCCATGCCCCTGTTTGCCTGCTCCTGTTCCCTGCACTCCCTAGAGATTCTTTAAATCACCTGCAAATGGGTCTCTATATTTCCCCCTGCATCCAGTAAAGGATTGTCAGGACTTAAAGAATGCAGTTAATTGTCTCAAAACACTGTCAAAGAAGGAAATTCCTATAAGATAAGCCACCACTACAGGAACTTGTGATAAGAGCAGATGGCAACAACAGGAACCAGGCCTGGTAAGGCAGATCTGGGTAACCTACTGGAAGAAAGATTCTGTGAGAAAGGAAAGCATTAATTCCAGACCAAAACAAAGGTAAAGGTTTGAAATTAGCACACTGGACAAAAGTCCACTGTGCAAGCTGTGGGAAAGAAAACAACTGCTTCCACCTATGCCATCCCAAGTTGTAAGAACATCTGAGACGCCCTGTGAATATTCGAGACTTGTACTGTATAAAAGTAGTACCCCAGAAGCATGACTTTGGAATCCTCACCACTGAGAAGACCAGAAGAAGGACCAGTGGGATGTTGTCAGAATTCACGTGGTGGTGATATCTTTATCTCTTTACTTAATCTGTCTCTCATTCTCTCTCTCTCTCTACCTCATATTTACTGTTAAATAAAATCTGACTTTGGCATATGGTCTCGTTTGCACCTTAGTTTGAGCAGAAACATCTTTTAATAATCAGATCCTAACAAGGAGATTCTCCTTGGCCCTCCTTTTCTTGCTCATAAATTTATAGTAAAATTTTTATTGTCTTTTACAACAGTAGCCAGATAAAGTTTTAGTTGGGCTCTGGCCCTTCTAATGTTCTCCCTGCATAATCTCACAACATCCTTGCAGTCCTTCTGCATTGCCTGCCCCTTCTTCCTAAGGTCTTAAACTATTTTTTCTCCCTGAGTTCCAGCCAAAGCTCTCTGTTCAGCCAGGCTGGTCTTCCCCGCTGGCTCATCTCTCAGCACACTGGGACAGCCTTCTCCTGCACCTTAAAAATTCCTTCTTAAAGAATGTCCAGCCTTGCCTGTCCCTTCTGAAGAGTTGGACCAATACTTTTTGAAGATGGTCACCTAACAGGGATGAAGAAAAAGTGAAGGCATTCAGTACAGGTTTTGCCTCAGTCTTTAATAATACTCGTAGACCTTGGGCTGCACAGTCCCCTGAATTGGAGAATCACAAGTGACTTTCTATTTGTGGACACCTAAATTTTGAGGAACCAGCTGTATCAGTCGAATGTTCCTAAGTCTGTGGGGCCTGATGAGGTTCATCCCAGACTACTGAAGGAGGCAGTGGATGTTATAGCAGGATCCACCTCAATCATCTACCGAAGGTCTGGAGAGTTTGGGGAGGTCTCCACTGACCAGAAGCTAGCCAGGATTATTCCACTTTACAAGAAAGGCATGCAGGAAGACCCATGAAACTACAGACCTGTTAATTTAACCCCAGTTCCTGGAAAAATTATGGAGAAGATCATACTGGGTACTACTGAAAGGCATTTAAAGACCAATGCAATCATCAGGCACAGTCAACATGGGTTCCTGTCTAACTAATTTGATATTCTTCTATGATAAGGTCACCATCCTAGAGGATGAAGGGAAAGCAGTGGATGTCGTTTTTCTAGATTTTAGTAAGACTTTTGATGCTTTCTTATCAATAACCCTTGTATCTTTGCTGTTGTGTGGATCTCTATCCCCTACCTCCACTGAGATGACAGACCTAAGGACCTCACTAGCACATAGTGGGGATCTGCTACAGGTTGCCTGACCAGGAAGAACAAGTAGATGAGGCCTTCTACAGACAGCTAGGAGCAGCCTGATTCACAGGCCCCGGTCCTCATGGGGGACTTCAACCACTCCAATATCTGTTAGAGGGATAACACAGCAGAGCATAAGCAATCCAGGAGGTTCCTGGAATGCATTTATGATAACTGCCTCCTCCAAATGACAGAGAAGCCAACAAGAAGAGGTTCTCTGATGAACCTCATACTCACCAACAAGGAGGGGCTTGATGGGGTAGTGAAAGTCAAAGGCAGTCTTGGCCTCAGTGACCATGAGATGGTGTAGTTCAGGATCCTGAGGGGAAGGAGGGAGGATGAAAAGCAAGCTCACAGACCTGAACTTGAGGAGAGCAGACTTAGGTCTCTTCAAGGTTCTGCTTGAAATGGTCTCATAGGATAAGGCCCTGGAGAAAAGAGGGGTCCAGGAAAGCTGGTTAATATTCAAGGATCACCTCCTCCAAGCTCAAGAGAGCTCCATCCCAAGGAGTAGGAAGTCAGGCAAAAATGTCAGGAGGCCTGAGTGGATGAACAAACTGGTCAAACTCAAAACACAATAAGGAAGTCTACAGAGGGTAAAATCAAGAATGGGCAACTGGGGAGGAATACAGAAATACTATCCAAGCATAAAGGGATGAAGTTAGGAAAGATAAAAGTCAAACCTAATTGAATCTGGGCAGGGATGTCAAAGACAACAAGAAGGGCTTTTCTAAGAACACAGGTGACAAAAGGAAGGTTAGGGAAAATGTGGGCCCCTTACTGAATGAGACAGGGGACCTGGTGATGCAGGACATGGAAAAAGTTGAGGTACTGAATGCCTTCTTTGCCTTATGCTTTACTAGCAAGACCAATCTTCAGGAATCCCAGAGACCAGGGGGAAAATGCAGAGAAAGGAAGATGTACGCTTGGTGGAAGAAGTCCTTTTTTGTCACAAGGAGGGTTAAGATCAAGACCAGTTTATTAGGAGAGAAATACCCTCTCCCTCCAATTCAGAATATATTTTTCTTACTTTCTACTTAATCCTATGAGTTAAACAAATAGCTTCTTGTAATTTACAAATGGATTATTAATGATCTTAGCCACCTCAGGTCATCACCAAATTCAAACCTCACATGTTTTATTTCAATTCTCTGAAGGAGAGAGGAACATCATTATGGAAAAAAAAAATGGGACAGTGAACTTCAGGGAAAGGCCTTGGATTAAGTTTCCTTAACCTTGGGAAAAGTGTAATCTGAAGACTAATCCCAAAACCTTGATATTTTTAAGGTAGAAAAAGTAAAAAATCCAACACAGTTCCCCAGAGAGCACTTAGTCTTAAAGCAAGGTAAATGCAGGAAGAGATTTTCAGTTTTCCAGGTCTAAGAAGAGAGACTGAAAGAATGAGTCCCAGGAAGAAGGACTTTTTGGAAAGCTCACATGAATATGCTTACTTGACAATAAGAACTTCTCGAAAGAAGGGGGAAAAATGCCCCAAAAATGCATCAATGAATTTAAATAAATTCAAGGAAAGTCAAAGGGTCCAAAGGCAGGAAAACCCTAAACTTGATCAGTGTTATAGTTTTATACTTTTTTAGTTCCTGGTGAATTTTCCACACCAACAGCCTGGCTGGGGTGGGGTAAACTCAGGCTTCATTGTTTGCCTGGTTTGGACCTTAATGACTGCCCCATTGAAATGCTAATGACTTTGCAAGAAGCAGGACTCTATCGTTTTCCTCTGCCCGAGGCAGGGGGGGAAGGTAGATTTTTACTGTGTAACTTTAGCCGAAGCAGCAGCAACCAGAAGGGAAAAGGGTCTGGCAGTTTTTGGCTGGGAGGTGCTTGGTTTCTGAGGTTTTATACCTTTTTTTTCTTTTGGAGAGCCACGGAGGGTGGGCTGGAGTGGTTTGGCTGGTTTCTGGGATCACTTGTCTGTCTCAGGGGAGTCCCAGCCTGCATCCTTCCTTCCCCCTCCTCCTTTCTCATGTCGGCAGCAGCTTACTCCCATCGACAAAAAGAGAGTCCCAGCCAGAGCCAGTCTTCTACAGCATTTCACAGGAGGAACCACCCTTCCCCCCCTTTTCCCTTCCTGTGCTGGTGGCGGCCCCCTGTCCTTCCCCCAACAGGAGGTGCCTTGGACTGACCCAGCTGCTCCCGCGCACCACCAGAGCCCAACAGTGCCACCTGCCAACCATCAGTGACCCTGAGTGAGGCAGTGCAGCTCTGCCTCCCGAGGCCCGCCATCACCCCCTACTGGGTGTGGTTATAACTGTGCCGAAAGGCAAGAAAAAAAGAGTACTTAATTGTTTGGTTTTTCTCCTATCCTGCCCTCCTTAGCAAACTTTTCTGTCTCATTAAACTGAGACAATCAGGATTTTGGTTTTATATATATTTATGAAGAAGCAATATGGTGAAGTCTAAACATAGGCACTATATAAAATGTCAAGAAAAAGCCTTCTTAAGCTATGGCCTGAGAAAGTCCCTTATTTTACTGCAACTCCAAACATAGACAAGGAAGGAGAGCAGCAAGAAGAGGGAATTGCTTATAAAATACCAAAGGGAAACAAGATACTATGATTCAACTCAAGTTTCCACTCGTACTACAAATAAACCATTTAAAATACAGTAAAACAACAGAAATTACTGTCTCACAGAGACAAAAGACAAAAAGCTGGTTTTCAAACAGTTTCAAATTACTGAACATAATCTGAAGACTCAGAACCTGTTGGTAGTGTGTTATAGTTTTTCTTTTACTTTTTCACCTTCTGGTGAATTTTTTCCACACCAACCTGGCTGGGGTGGAGTAAGGTTCAGGCTTTATTGCTGGCTCAGACCTTAACCAAGACGCAGGACTTGTGTTTCCCTCTACCCAAGGCCAGGGGGAGGGGGGGGGGGGGCGGGGGGGGGGGGGAGGTGGAAGAACTCAGGTTTGTTTGTTTCTTTTCTTTTTCTTCTCCTTTCTTTTTCCCTGGGGGAGGGGGAGGGACTTGGTTTCTGGGCAGGTCTCAGGGAGCAGTGTGGGGAAGTGGGGGTCGGAGCTCATCTTCTCCGCCTGGTGGCTGGTTTTTTTCTGTCCTTGAGGGAGGTCCCATTTCACATCTGAGTCCTCACACTCTGCTCTGCTCTACTGCCTGGATTTGCCTCAAATTCATCGAAAAGCCAGTGCGGGGGAGCCTTTGAGGGGAAGGGCTGCCCTTCCCCTCCTCATTTTCCGGTGATGGCAGCAGCCAACCCTTTGACGAGGAAGGGAATCCACAGCTGGAGCCAGCCTTTGCCAGTGTGAGTCCATGGGGGGAAGCCGCCCCCTCCCTTCTCTCGCTTCCTGTGCCTTGGACCCACTTGGATGCGTCAACTGTGTTGGACTCCCTGGTTGCGGTGGCCGCCAGAGCCCAACAGCGCCCCCTGCCGACCAATGATGAGGAACTGCAACCTCCATTCCTCCGGAGATCTGACAGCGCCCCCTGTCGACCATCAGAGAGCAACTGCAGCCTCTGCTCCTCCAGAGATCCAACAGTGCCCCCTGTTGGGTGTGGTTATAATTGCACCAAAAGGCAAAAAAGTACTTAATTGCTTTTGGTGGGAGTTTTGGTTACAGGATTCTTACTTTTGTTGTTGTTGTTGTGTTACATATATATATATATATATATATCTTCTTAGGTAAAGAGCTGTTATTTTTCTTTCCCACACCTTTCGACTGGAGCCTCTTGATTTCAAAGTTGTAGTTACTCAGAGGGAGGAGCTTGGGGTTTTTTTCCCATATCCCGCCCTCCTAACAAAACATTTTTGTCTCATTAAACTGAGACAAGTGAGAAACAAAATGGCAGAGTTACATATTCTAAGTAGCACATCTAATATTCCATTTATATTCTGTGCAGTTGATACCCACTTATTTGAATTATATAGGTTGAGCCCACACTTGTGTGGGAAAAACAAGCTAAGTGAACATCTTTACCATGAAGAGTCTTACTACTTCAAGTAATCAGACAGAAACATAGACTGGTGAACTGGTTTCAGATCACACAGCTGGTCTCTGACAGAGCCAGAAACTGAATATGAGTTTCCAGATTCAAATCCCTTCCTGTTACACCACTTAACCTTTCTGTGCCTTGATCATCAAAATCCCAATATTAACTTATTGCAAGTTACAAATGGAAGCTTCTGTAGCACACTGAAAGTTTACAGTTTGGCAGTAGTTGGGTAAATCATACACCAAACACAAGGTAATAACTTTTGTTCTTTGTGGTTTTTTGTTTGTGGAGTTTGTTTTTAATGCAGTTGCCATTTTCAGTGTGCTGTACGGAATCTAGGCCTTTTGCTAAAGAATTTAGGCCAACTCAACCAAATGTCTGCATAGCCTAGAATTAAAGCCCATGGGAGAGGAGGAAGATGGAAAAGGGATATATAATTTTAAAAGGGAGTTTTATAAAGGGGATGGGTGAGGAAGAGCTTTCTTACCAAAGACTGATAACTAGTAACAAACCCAAAACATTGTAGGCTCTCAAAATCATTATACCCAAACTGCTCAGTCCTTTTAACTGTTCTCAAACTTCTAACAATTGGACAACTTACTCATTTTTCTACTACCCAGCAGAGTTCAAGGGGAAAAAATTCAAAACTTATTAGAAATTGAGAAAGGGTACTTGTTTGTAGCTCCTCTTCCCCCCCTTTGTTCTTCTTTGGGATTTGGGTTTTGTGTTCTTTTGTTTTGATTTGGATGGGGTGGTGTTGGTGGGGTTGTTTGTTTGTGACTTTTTTCTTTTTCTTTTTAATTCATAAGAATACCCTAGATATCCTGGGAAAGTTATGAAGCAAATTCTCATGGAAGGTATGCCCACACATATGGAGGATAGCACAAAGTATTGGAAACACTAACCTGATTGCCTTCTATGATAAAATGACTGGCTTGTTGGAGGAAGGGAAAGTAGTGGATGTTGTTATCTTGATTACAGCACCTATATCAGGAGCTGAAGAAAACAGGATGAAGAATGCCTGACGGTCATGCGGCTTTACTGCTTTTCAGTCCTCTTTTTGAGGATGGGTCTCTCACACTCTTTACAAACTGGTATCCAGTGGTGCAGAAGCATTACATTTTTTCCTCTTGTTTTGAGGAACGAGACTCTTCATTTTTTATTGTCCATTGCTCTGAAAGCAGTAATGGATATGGTCAGTTTGACTGCATCTGTGTGTGTATGCTATGTCTGGATCTTCAGAAAGGCAGCCTGATATTTTATTTTTAAACTTAAGCTCCTGATGCAAAGCTCCACATGCAATAGTTCCACTCCTGAAGGCTGAAAAATGGTAGAAGAGTATCTAAAGAAGAAAACCATGCAAGCAAACACCACCAAGCAGATCAAAAATAAGAGGTCACTGAAAGATTAAACCATGAGTATCATTTCACCCTCTTGCTCCTCTACCTTATTAGCTGCAGAATTATTACAAGTCTTGATAACTGATTTGATTTTAGAGATTTCTCCAATTTTTATTTCTATAAATTTAATAGAGCTCTGCTAGTTAAGGTCAGATCCTCAGCTGAGGTAAATTGGCACAGTACTTATTAGAGTCTTATTGTCAAGTGGAGGATTAAAATAGGAAAAAGTTGTTGCTTACCTCAAAGTAGAATCTGCAAAGGATCTCTAAGGTCTCAGAAGCTGAAGGAGGCAGAACCAGACCTGTTAATCATAGTATTGATGCAAAGCTCACCCTCTTTGAAGAATCTGCCTTTCAAATGTGTTCCAAAGCAGACAAACTAACTTGTGTCATATACCTGTAGCCACCTGCAGCACAAGAACATTTTGGTAAGGAAACCAAAGGGTTTTCTTTTCAGCTGAGTATATGGAGCATACTAGACTACTACCATGTAGACTTGCATACTAGAAGGAAACGTTAAAGACAAAAAAGATTCCTTTACAACTTCTCTCTGGAAGTAGAGATTTTATAAGAAGTATAGGAGAGAAGCAGGGAGACAGTATGTTGCTAAAAAACCCCAAAACCACCACACAAAAAACCTCAAACCAAAACAAAAACCCAGAGAGGATCTGAAGACCCAACTCACATTCAAAGCCCGTGACTGGTAGGAACAGCAGACAAAAAAGTTCATCCATACATTTCCTAGTTATCTTTCATAATGGACAAAAGTCTTAGACTTTGAGAAATGTCCGACAGAAAACAGAAACACTGGCAGGTCTTCCAGATACATGTAAAACATGATTACAGAAATGATTTTTAATATACTTTAAGAAAAGGAAAAAAAGAGTTTGGTCTCCCCAGGAAACTGACATGTCATTGAATTTTACTGGGATTGTTAATGCAACTATTAACTATAACTGATGGACCGAAACCTCTAGTTCAGAAGAGAACTACCCCATACTTAGACACCTACATGAACAACCAAGGTTTCATATTAATACTGAAAAGTGAACTGAGGTTCTCCAGAGTGACCAGGATTTCAAGCTACAGAGCCATCCTGAAAAGTCAGAACACTCACTGCAGCTGAAAAATCCCATCATCCATCTGTTATATCTATTTGCAGAGATGTTTTAATGGTCCCTGTATTTGAACAGTTGAAGAGATTATGGGGTTTTACGTCAAAAACAGCACTGAGAGTTTAGTGTGGAAATACCTTCAAAGCAAAACCAAAAGAGAACACTTGAGTCAATATGTAATTTTCAAATCAGTGCAAATCTTAGGAAATGGAGACTAGGTATACTTGGCATCTGATACTCATAAGAAACTGTCATCCCTTCAATATGAATTCTCATGAATAAGAGAATATTACTGAAAGGACAGTATCTTAACTGCACAGGTGATTCATCTGACCCTAACAATTAATACAAATCCTTTAGGGTCTCATTTGCAAAAGTGTCAAGCTTTACATCCAAAGTCACTGGCAGCTGAGGGGACAGCATTTCTGAAAGCTAATCCCCATGTGAAACGAGTTAGTTTTAAAAACGATGAAATGTTTTCTAATAAATTAAGGCTTTAAAAATAATTGCATGGACCACAGACAACCCTACCAGAAGGAATGAGATAGTGGATCTGATTGTCACCAACGTCAGTGAGCTAATCGGGGACATCAAGATTGGAGGCAGCCTGAGCTGCAGTGATCATGCATTGATGGAGTTCACAGTCCTGAGGGATATGGGTCAGGAGAAGAGCAAAATCAGGTCCCTGAACTTTAGAAAAGCAAACTTCCAGCTCTTCAGGAAGATAGTAGGATCCCTGGGAGACTGCCCTCAGGGACAAGGGGACAGAACAGAACTGGCATGAAGTCTTCTATAGAGCACAAGAGCTAGTGATCCCCAGGAGCAAGAAATCAGGCAAGGAAGGCAAGAGACTGGCGTGGTTGAGTAGGGACCTGCTGGTCAAACTAAAGAGAAAGGAGCAAATGCACAGGCAGTGGAAGCAGGGAGAGGTGACCTGGGAAGAGTATAGAGATGAAGTACAGTTGTTGTAGGGAGAAGACTGGGGTTAAAATTAAAGAATAGTAGAAAGGTATAGACACAGTTATAACAATACGAAAATTATAGAGGGAAATGCAGTTGCTACTCCCTGAATGGAACATGGTCAGCATACCTATCTAAGGGGGACTAAACGGAGGGCAGAGCGAAGACCCTGCAGCCAGACTGTCAAAACCCTTGCAGAGGAGAGAACTCAGTGGTACTTTTTAGCTGATAATCTGCACAGCAGCTGAAAACCAAGGGAGATAAAGGTAGATGTCTTGCTGGTGAATCAACAACCGTGGTGAAATCCCTCTCCTTGGACTGACACGTCCCCATCCCAAGGCTATCTCAGGTACTATACTGAGATATCTGCCCCCAAGGTACGACCACCCCTCACTGAGTAAGATGTATGACTAAAGTCACTCAAGCTCCACCTAAACATAAATAAATAGTATAAAAGTGAGTTAAGAATGGGGACAAGTCAGGGAAGACTCCATCGTAACTTCAGTTGACGGGTCGAACTTGCCTCTCCCCCATATGGGCCTACTGGGTAAGAACCGTATTCTGTGCGTGCTGAATGATTCTCTTGAGCTAGCTTTCCTTGGGAATTAGAGCTTGTTAGTATGTTGCTTTGAATACATTTTTGCAGTCAGATACTGTCACTGGCAACCCTCGAAACTTAACCTGTCACAATTTTATTAATAAAGAGTGTTATTCAGTAAAGTGTTAATGTGAGTCTTTCAAGGGTGCTAGCAGTCACTGGCAGTGGGTAACATACTCAAATAAAGGTGTGGAGACCCAGAGGGGGGTCTCTCTGTTGGCATGTGCCCCTGAACAAGTCAGTTGAACAGCCCTCCGACCTAGGGAACTGTTCAGTGAAGGGTCCCCGTAACGGGATGCCGACAGACTGGTCAGGCACAAGGCTTTCCTGGGGTGCTGACAGACAAATCAAACACTAAGGGTTGAGGAAATCTCCCCTTTTCACATGACAGTTGTGAAGAGATGGGATCAGGAAGGTCAAGATGAAGCTGGAGATGAACTTGGCAAGGGATGCAAAGAATAACAGGAAGGGCTTCTACAGGTGTGTTAGCCAGGAAAGGAAGGTCAAAGAAGGTGTACCCCCACTGATAAACATTGCTGGTAAACTGGTAACTATGGACAAGGAGAAGGCTGAGGTACTTAACAACTTTTTTGCCACAGTCTTCAATGGCAACCTCTCTTCCCACACCTGGGATGGACTGCAAGATGGGGGCTGGGGAGCAGACTGCTTCCCACTCTAAGTGAAGATCAGGTTCATGACCACCTGAGCAACCTGAATGTACATAAGTCTATGGGACCCGATGAGATGCATCCCAGAGTCCTGAGGGAATTTGGCCGATGCAGTTGCCAAGCTACTCTCCATGATATTTGAAAAGTCCTGGCAGTCAGATGAAATCCCAGGTGACTGGAAAAAGGGAAACATTGTCCCCATCTTTAAAAAGGGTCGAAAGGAGGACCCTGGGAACTACTGACCTGTCAGCCTCACCTCTGTGCCTGGGAAGATCATGGAACAGACCCTCGTTAGAAGCTATGCTAAGGCACATGGAGGACAGGGAGGTGATTTGGGACAGCCAGCACAGCTTCACCAAGGGCAAGTCCTGCCTGACCAACCTAGTGGCCTTCTAGGATGGAGTGACTCCATCAGTGAACAAGGGAAGGGCTGCAGATATCTATCTGGACTTCTGTAAAGCCTTTGACATGGTCTCCCCCAACAGCCTTCTCTCCAAATTGGAGAGAGATGGATTTGATGGGTGGACTGTTCAGCAGATAAGGAATTGGTTGGATGGTCGCCTCCAGAGCATAGTGGCCAATGGTACAGAGTCCTGATGGACATCGGTGACAAGTGGTGTCCCTCAAGGTTCTGTATTGGGACCAGTGTTATTTAATGTCTTCATCAATGACATATACGAAGGGATTGAGGGCACTCTCAGCAAGTTTGCACCCTCTAGTATACTAGAACTTCCCAAGCTTCAAGTATAAGAAAATGTCCCTGAACTTGAGGGAAAAGCAACCCCACTTGCCACCACCGTCTCCCACCAAGTTGACAAAAGACCAATCACTGGATTTTTAAGACTTAAAGAGTTCACAGAACACCTGGGAAGTTTATTTATGAACTTTTTCTCTGCAGATTTAGACACTCCAGTAACAGTATTTGGCTCATAAAAACTGGTGCCATGGTTATTTTAGCCTTAATCAAATAGAAAAAAAAAAAGAAATTCTAAATAATAAGAAAAAAGCAGAAACAACTGTGAGATTTTTATGTGGTTTCTTAATACTTACATAATTAGATGCATAAATCTATGCAGTATCACTTGCAGAATTTCATACTATTCTTTGTTTCACAGCCACAGTGCAATGCTCTTGAATACAAGTTTTGAACAAACTATGCTAAAGCCAAAAGGCTCTAAAATGAAACTTCATCTGAAGCTCGGGACTTCCACATGACTGAACACTTATTCCTACAGATCTGGAGAGTGAAAAATTTGGAAGTGAAAGAATTATCTAGTGCATCGGCACCCATTGTCTCTTACAAATGAACTACAACCAATGCCCTCAACACAACCACATACTAGCACCTCACTTATATGAAGTGGTAGTTGTTAAAAAACAAGGACATCTCATATATAATCTCATATATATTATTTCCAAATGTCTCACTGAAAACTTCAAGATAATCAATCCATGTAGCAAAGAAGTTGATCCTCTGAATGTTTGCTCACATGATTGATTGCAGTAAAACTCAAATCACAGGGACTATTCACAGAAATAAGTATTTGCAGGATAAGGGTTTCAGCCCCCATCTTTATTATCTGCCAAATGTACTATGATAACAAGAGTATACAATGGTAGCAGAGATCTGACCTAATAAAAAGTCTTTGTTTATGATCCTAACAGTGCCAGTAAGAATTTAATAAAGCATATGCATTTGCACACAAAACAAAATCCCAGAAATGTAAAAATAGTCCTGTGGAGGTTGCAGTTTCAGGGATGCCAGACTGTGGAGGCCTTAGGACCAAGCTCATATGGCACAATCAGCATGGTCAGCACTCTGCTCTTTCCATCTACTGACAATTGCTGATCCTGTCAGCAAGGAAAGGGGAAATAGAAATAACAACTTTGCTGTAGCTCTGAAGTGTTCTTTGCATTGATCATTCTTTCTCAGAGGCAATAAATATCTAAACTCCATCACCCAAAACCAACTGTTGAGTAGAAATGAATGCATTCATTTAGTCTGTCCTGACCTAAACCGCAACACCCACACAGGTAGTAAATTATCATGTCTGTAATCTGATAATTTAAAAATAATTCAGGGTTATTCATACAGCTGGGAGACTCAGATATATTGGCTCACACTCAGTTCTACTGAGTAATAAGGTTATGCTGTTAGAATAAGAGAATCCAAAGTGTCTTATGTGAAAGCAGTGACTGATGGCAGAACCATCAATACTCTTGAGAAACAACGGTTGCTTCTTGACCTCACAGAATGAGGTCCAGAAAACTAATAGCTTACAAGGGTAGCTACCACTTTTGAAGGGTGAATACATGATTCCAACAATCCTTGAGCCAAGAGATGTCAATAATGGCTTTCTGTTATACTTACTTCCTGAAGGTCTGATAAAGTCCTACTCTCTTTAGGTCACTGTACTATTGGACAGTGTTGTTTTACACCCTATGCTTGATCATAGGCAAAGAAACTTAATGTCTATATGACCTGAAAGGCAACATGCTCCTCGCACCACAGATAAAAGTTCAATAGACCAAAAGGAATTGGTCCACGCTGACTTCAAATTACATTAATTTGACTTTTTAAATGCAGTCCTGGCTGTAGACACCAAGAAGATAAGGGGCTAATGCATATATGTCAAACATCAATAGCCGGATGGCTGTGGAGCCAACCAAGGATTATTGGGAATAACCACCAAGGATTGTTGGTGATAACGCACTGTGAGAAAGACCAGGATGTGGTTGGAGAGGAACCATACAGGGATAGGGCAGCACTGTTCTGGGACAAATGTCCTTGTTCTGGCTCCTGGAGATCTGCACAGCACAGGGGCAGGAATGAGGTTAAGAAACAGGCATGGACTGTAGGGGGATCCAGATCACCCAAGACCCCCAAAGCCTCCGACTCATTTCCAGAAAGGTCTGAAAGAACAGACTGTGCATGAGAACTAATTGGCATAGGAAGTGAAAAATTTATCTCCAGGGTGGGGAAGACTTATCTATAAAAGCTACCCCCACCAAGCCCGGGCAGTGTCCCCAGGACCCTGGACACCCCATCAGCTGGATCAACACTGGAGCCAGGGCTGGCGATTCCTTCCTTCCTGCCTTCCTTCCTTCCTTCTTGCCTTCCTGCCTTCCTTCTTGCTTTCCTGCCTTCTTTTCTTCCTTCTTCCCTCCCTCCCTTCCTCCATCCCCCTCTCTCCCTTCCCTTTCACCCCACCCCTTTATCCAAAGCCACTGCCATGTGCTTATACCGGGAGCCCAGGGACTAATACACCGATTTCCAGGCCAGGTGTGTAATTTACTAATAAACCTTTGTGAGCATTTTCAGACCCTCTGACTTTTGTCATTCCTTTCGACCACAAGCATCTATGAATCTTGGGTGCTCCTTTCCCCTTAAGGGTGGGACGTCACACTGGCCAAGAACTTTCTTGCACTGTTGCAAGTTCTGGTTTTTACAACTGTATGAGAGGATAGCAGCACTTCAGCAGTTGAGAGATTAACTAGACCGAGAGCTGTCTGGTTACTCTCAATTTTCTATCAGCCATTTGTTAACATTTTTACACTTGTCAAGTTTTTTAACTGGATAAAATAGAAGAATGGATTTCAGAGTACATCAGCACTCAAAGTTATATACCCTATAGCCAAAGTCACCCAAAATGTAGAAAAGCAAAGAAAATAATAGAATGTGAGATAGGAGTTTCTAATTGTCCTAGGCAAGAAAAATTATCTCTTCTTTATTTATACTGTCATTATTTATTTTCCAATTAATGCTCAAAAATAGATACCAGTAGGATGAGACACTCTTTATGGTTATTTCCTTCCTAGACTTTACTGCATTACCAACTAAACTATGTGGATATTATATACAATTAGTCTCCTCTTTCATACACACCATAGTCAGCAACATATCTGAGAAATGATAATCAGTCAGAATGACCAAAGTGACACAGTGAAAAAGTGACAGTTTTCTCCATTCCCAGATCTCCAGGTACTCTGCAAACAATGAACCAGATCCGACACTCTCACTAACCAGAACCACACTCTGAAGGGTTGGGGATTTTTCCCCCCCTCTTTTATATTTCAACACACAAAGCAGTAGAATCCAGTACCATGGCCTTAATTGCCAATATTCCTCTGAAATACTATATTACGCCTATTTTTACTGCTGGGGAGCACAGGGTTAAAGGAATGCAACAAATTAAGATCAAGATTTCCAGAGGTAACCACTACTTCTTTAGTCTCTTAGGTGGTTGGTCAGAGACCTTTAAAACCCAATTTTGAAGAGAGTCACATGCCTACAATTCCAGATGAATATGAAAGAACCTGAAGAATTCAAATGTAAGTTTAAATAAATAACTATTCAGAGGTCACTAAGTTCTCAGTGGAAGCAATCTGCCCAACACAACACAAATAGTCTTTGGAAACAATAAAAAAATCCATATCTTATTTACAGCATAGACCACAAGATCATCACTAAGCAGTCTCACAAGTCTAGCCTGGACTGGAACATCCACCTTGTTCAAATAAAGAAGGAAGAAACTGTCAGTCAACCATCAAGTGAGTTAATCAACTTTTACCAGTCACTCTAGAACTTCTGCCTCATCTGAGTTAGAAAATACAGAATAAAATTAACAAGAGGAAGAAGGTAGAACAAATATTTGCTTTTTCTTTAGCGTCATCAACAGACAACTGAAATGGCATCCAGACTGCAGCGAGCTTGTTATTAATGATTCCTTTCCCAATTTGACATTAAATTAAAATCTTCAGCAGACCAACAATCTTTCAAGTAATTAAAAGGTAAATACACCACCCTGCATGTTAAACAGCACTCACTCTTGACCTATATCTATAAGCACATACAGCCTTCTCTTAGTATTTTCATTTATTTAAAAAGCTACAAAAAATACATGTACTTGCTGCTGTAATATAAATTTTCAGTATCTCCTTCCCACATCCTCCTCTTTCTTTTGCCAACAATCAGAGATCAGGAAACAATATGCAAAAGAAACAGTCGTTACTTATCACAGGAGGCCCAAAGACAAATTTTTAATGATGGCAACTGATTTATTGTGTTCCAGTAGTCTACTTCCCAGCAAGCACTACTACCCTATGATGTTTTCTTCCTGTGATTACTGGTATCATCCCAAAACAAAACTAGTTGAACCCTAAGAACTATGATCAGTAAAGACTTTGCTCGTTAAACCAGTGCAACAAAGCCCCTATTGTCCACAAGACCATAGAAACAGTTAACACCAAATTCCATTTTTAGTATATTGGAATACAAAATCTCCTGCATATTATCAGGAGTATATTGACTTCTGTCTTTCTTTATCATTCTTTGTAACATTTGCTTTGTTTTCTCTTGCAAAATCATTCTGTCTCTCTATCCCATGCAATCACTCCAATAACAGTAAGTTTCCACTACAGGTAATTATGGCATGCCTTATCCTAGTCTTCTTTTTGCTGAAGATTTTGGCCTATTTTCTATTTTTACTAATGCTGACCCAAATAATAAAGCATTCTTTCCTTAAGATAACAGAGAAAAAAAATAAAATCACATATAAACCTGAGTGTTTCACATAGATTAAACTGGAAATAATCTCCATTCTCCATCTCAAACCCCCTCTTTCAAACCCCTTCAGTGTTAAGTTTGTACTGTGACATCTGGGATAGCTTCTTAAAATTGAAGACATGGGAATGAGATTTGGGGTCTTTGCCACCACTTCTAAAGTTAAAAAACCAAAACAGTACAAAATTCAAAATAATCTGTTTACTCTATATTTACTCATGTATTCAGCTTCTCAAACACAAGCTTAACAGCTTGAAGGTTGAAATATTCTTATAAATTAAATCCCCTCATTCAGAAAGTTTTGTTAAAGCCTTTTCACTACAACTAACAAGATAGCTTAACTTATGATATTCATCTCATTTCCTCCCCCTTTACTTCTTTCAGTACTGGCATACAAACCATGCTATTTTATCTGTTTTCCTGTCCTCCTAGGTCTCTTCTGGAACATTTTATTTTCAACAGTGAACAAGTTTGGAGGAGTACTATGCTGACATTCAATTGTTTATAATGCTAACTGCATCTGCCAGCAGCATCATACCACCTTCTCCATCTCTTTGATTAAAGAATTTGTAGCACCTCGTGTGAGGAAGGAGGAGTCATCTCCATGGCACTAGAGGAGATATCCACTGCAGTCTGTGGAGGATTCATGCCAAAACAGATGGATACATTGTGAAGGAATTGCAGACCGTGGAGAACCCACCCTGGAGCAGACTTTTTAACTGAAGGACTGCAGCCTGTGGGAGAGGCACTGGAGCAGGAGAAAAGTGCAAAAGGGAAGGAACAGAAGAGAGGAAATGTTATGTACTGACTATACTCCCCCTTGTGCTGCTCATGGGGAGTAGGAGTCTGGAGTGAATGAGTGAAGCTAGGCATGGGAAAGAGGAGGGAGGAAAGGTATGTTTTAACGTATGTCTTTTTGTTTCTCACTACCCGATTCTATTTTAATTGGCAATAACTTAAATTAATTTCCCTGAGTCAATTCTGTTTTGCCCATGATGGTAGCTGGTAAGCAATCTCCTTGCCTTTATCTTGACCCACAAGCCTTCTCATACTATTCTCCTCTTTCCCCTCCCTGGCCTTGTCCCACTGAGGAAGGGGAGTGAGTGAGCAGCTGAGTGGGTGTTTGGCCCTTAGCCAAGGCTAACCCACAACAAGAAGTGTTAAGCAAACCATTCAGTTCTGTCCCTAGCAGACTAGTTTTTACCTGGATCAAGTTTACAAAATGGACTATTTCAGTCCAATAGAGAGAATCTTCCATTAAAATGTTTATATGACTTTCTACCATGATGCACTCTAAGTACAAAACAACATCTAGAACAAGACACAAAAACATTTCACAACTTTAACATTGTTTGTAGACTGTTCATAAACTGTCAAAAGAGGATCTCCTTCCTCTACAATATTTCAAATTCTTCTTTTCAATATTTCAGTGGGTTGGGTTTTTTAAAATTATATATCCATTTTTTTTGTCTGTATGTTTTGCTTAATAATGGTTTCATAACAGCATAAAGATAGCTAATGAATATTACATAGCTATTCACCAATTTCTTTTCCCCCACTGTTTCATTCTACAAAGCACTGTTCTGCTTATTTGAGAAATTATCTACCAGAACACACAGAGAAAGTGTTACTGCAAATTAGATCAATCTCAAATAATATTGCAATCCAACAGGTTTTATTTGTAAACCAAAACCTATGAGAGGAATCAAGTATTTATATTTGTTCCCAGGAGTTCTGAACTTTAAGAAATATCTGGATTTTTTTTTAGCAACCTTCCTCAAACTGTAGCTTGTATGATAATAAAATTGTAGTCCTTCCAATTTTCTTTGTAAGCCTAAAAATTCAACTTTTCCACTCCTTATGGCCAAATATACTCTACATATATGTTTGGACATCTGACAGATGTCACAATTCCTATGTAATGTTTCTTATTTAGCTCTCTTAGAATCCATTCATGGCTTCCAACCATCAATCTTTCTTTAAGCCAAAGGCCACAACACTATTACATTTAGTTCTATCTATCTTTAGTGAATTATAATAATCATTCAAAACAAAACAAAGAAACCCACAAACGACCAACCTCCAACACTTCTGCTTGCAGTAGCTCTACTTTCTATCCATCATCCAATTATGTACTCGCATTTTTCATATCCTAATCATGCATATATGACATTTTTTACTTTCATATAAAAATATAATTTCAAATTGATGGAAGAAGAAATAAATGCTAAGTGTGACCTTTTAAATCTGGTATTTCTCAACAATGTAATTAAAAGTCTAATATAAGGAAACCAATTGTTTAAAGTACCGATTTTAAGTGGTGATCTGTGGACTATTTCTAATGGGTCTAAAAAAGGTAATCAAGAAATTCAAATTCATATACTATAGAATAAACTATAAATGCAAAGTTTCTAAAAGGGCTAACACTGTGTAAGGTTTCTGAATGCGCACAAATCAAAAGCTATTCCAAACCATTGGTTTTAACCAAAAAACTAATGTCCAATTGCAAAATTCAGGAGATAACAGTGACTAGCATTTTTCAATACCATCTTTCCAAAGTTTCTTTAGCTCACTGGCTTATAAAATTAAAAAAATAAATTAAAAAGTCCCTTAGCTAGTCTTCTGACAGCAAGGTAAACTTCAGTTTCAGTCTGTGTATAATTACAGCAAGCAACATCATTAGCAGAAATTCTGAGACTGAAATCTCTTTAGAGAACAATGAAGAATACCCTCATGGAAATAAAACCACCTTCACCACAACTCAAACATTATATCTGTTGTGATGACCTTTGGTTTTCTAGGGTGTCTGTCACCACGTACGAGGAATATATAGGCTCTCCCATAAAGATCTTAATCTTAAATCTCATTTGCTCTTGGATAGCATGTTTCATGTGCAAGTGCAATGCATCTGTATGTCACATTATAGCACTAACACTGAGTTGATCTCTCAAAATATGAGACAAATCACAATACAAATAAAAGATAAATATCTAAGAATACTCTATACATAACAGAGAATGGGCATTTAGAATCTCACCCAAACCAACACAGTTCAGTGAGGAAATTCAACTTCCTTCAGTGGGTGCTGATTTAGGCCCATACTAAAATTGGCAAATAGCATCCATCACCATCACATGAGGAAAAAACAGTTAATTTTTTCCCTCAGTGAAAACTCTCTTCGCTCAGTCACAGTGTAACATTAAATATATATGAAATGGTACATTCCATGGTCCACCTCACAAAGGACTTAATTTCAAATATAAAAGTCCTTTGTAACATTTTCTTGCTAAATAAAATAAAATAAGTATCAATTTTAACCTTGCAGAAACTGGAATTCTAAAGTTCATTGCTAACCATCTCTCTATTCTTGGTGCATGCATAGAAGCATGGTTACTTGTATTCATTTGCTGATCTCTCATCCTATCATTTCTACTACACACAGCTATATTTCACATTTCCTCTTGAGCTCTTCTGAGTATTCCATCTGATACTTTCCCCATGTAGTTACACTTTAGGATGTTCAGACTCTAAAGCATTTAATTTGAAATTTTGAGGAACTGTATCTACTATGCAACCAATATGTGAATTGATATTGGTGGGGAAAAAAGTAAGGCCACATGTGACACCCCCCTAAACTATTACAGATGAAAAGGTAAGCTTAAAAAAAAAAAGACTTCCTGTTCATCTGCCATGACATAAAAGCTTCCAGCAACATTGTTATGTTTTTCAAAAAAGCATATGGTAAGACATCAAAAAAGGAGCACCATGAAAGTTGCCAATCCCCCTAAGGAATGTATTTATGGTACTGAGAAGATTCCTGAAAGCTTTCTAGTATTATAATATGCAAACTAATGAGTGAAGGAAAATGTTTCATATTAAAATACATTCAGAAAAAGATAATGCTTTTGAGCATCAGAAGGTAAAATGCCAAAACTCAGGCCATCATCACTGCATAGAAAGAATGGGATTTCATAATGTTCTCTGAAAGAACCTGAGCAGCGTCAGGATACAAGCACTTGTCTCCTAATATTATATGTATTACACACACACACACAATTTCTTTAGCTAACTGATCAAGCCCTTAAATCCTATTAACTTTAACCAAAGAAAAATATCTAGAAAAGTGACTTCAGCATGGAAGCATAAGAGTTAAAACCAACAAAATAAAAGTTTTTCCCCTATGATTCTATAATTCAGGCAATTTCCTCCAGTTCTCATTTACTGATAGCATGAAATCAGAAATACACATCACAGTCTTGTACACTGAAAAACTGAAGAAATACGGGGGAGGGGGATTGGTAGCAAATCTTAAAAAAAATATCCATTATCACTTCCCATCTTAGCTTTGTCTACTGGAAGCCCGCTTGCTCTCCTCCATTTTCTGGTGGAGCTAGAGAACATGACATGGCTTACCTGACTCAGATCACAGCTCTCTGCCAAATTAGTCACTTCCTTTTATACATGCAAACAACTTCATGAGATACACACACACAGTCACACAAAAGTAGCAGTAGAAAGCACTCAAACTTAAGGGTCTTTCTGTTTCCAAACATTAGAAAACGAATGCGGGGGGCCCCGCCCCTTGGCGGTGGCCGGAGGGGGCTCTTAACAGATCACATCTATAGGGAACTCCAGAATAATCTGTGTGTAAGATAGAAACCACAAGGGGAGGGGGGGGTGTGATTCTAAAAGACTAAAAGACAAAAATAGAATGCATGCGTGTATGGGAGAGAAGCTTTGTGTTGTGGAGTCTAAACTGAAACCAAAGAAAACAGCTTACAACAGCTTATCTCCCTTTACAGAGAGATAAAGAAATGGAAAGAGGGAGAAAGACAAGAAAGCAAGCTGCTCCGGGTGGTGGAGCAAAGGCGCGAGGAAAACTCCTTCCTTGTCTGACTTAAAAGATGAGACATCGGAAGAACGAACGAGAAGTGGGCTTCTTTCTTTCTTCCCTTCTCTTTCTCGAAAAGGGAGCAAAAGCGTGTGTAATGGCTTCTGCTCTCCAGCTGAACACTGTCGTCCTCCTCCAAACAATGTCCTTCAAAGAAACCATTGCCCAGTTTATCACACCCCCCCCCACACACACACGTACACCCAGGACGGAGCCAGAAGCCTTCACATCACAATGTCAGGAGAGCGGGGAGGGGGAGCACAAATATCTGTGTGAGGGATCAGCTTTGCAAGAGGGGAAGAGAAAGAGGGGACGGGGACAAAAACAGAAAGAAGGTCACCCGATTGCCTGAGTCGTGCCAGCACGGAGCTTTTCTCTCCTCCGTGGCTTTCCCGTCTCTGATCCAAATTCATGCATAGCACCATCCAGACATAGCGCGCGGGAGCGCGCGCGCGCACACACAGACGCACGCGCGCGCACACACATGAGAACGCGCAAACACCCCCACCCCAAAAGCTCTGCTTGTATCTCACTTATCTCTCTCTTCAATGTAACAAAAATTAATTAACCGCTTTCCTCCTCCCACTACCAGCACCACCTCCTCCATGCAAGAGACTTTTCTCAAACAAAACACGGTGCTTTTCTTTTTTCTTTCTTTTTTTTCCCCTTTTCTTCCTCTCTCCTCGCTTGTCCGAATGAATGGATTTCACAGAAACATGGTGGAATAAAAGGCATACACACAGGCACACACGAATGAGAGACTCATGCCAAACCAGAGATTGGGTTTTACTTGCACGAACTTACAGGAAGGTCCCGAAGCCACTGTCACCTCTTTCTCTCTGCCTAGTTCTTCTTGTTATTGCTGTGTAAATTGCTTTGTGAGTCTCGTGCTCCTTGGCAGGCAATGGAGGATCGCCATCTTTTCCCTGATCACACCTCCCCCCCCCCTTCTTTAACTGGTTTGCTGCGTATGACCTGAGATATCCGTCTTTCTCTCACATTCTGTTTCTGTGTTTCTGAATAATGATCTACCAGGGGAAGAGAAAGAAAGAGACAATCTCTTTTCCTACCACACAAAATGCAAGAGCGCCAGGGGGTGCAAGAATCCTTTCTAACATCAACGTGTAGGGAAAGAGGAGGAAAAATAAAGAAAACAGAAGAGCAAGAATAAAAATGAGGAAGGAGATGGGAGAGGAGGGAGGAAAAAGGAAAACAAGTAAAAGATCTATGACACAGAATAGATGTGAGAGAAGATGGTAGAGATGGGAGGTATTGAAAAATGAAGGAGATTAAAAGGAGGAAGATGGTAACAAAAAGTTAATGTTTGGGGCACTAAGTCACTCACAAGACAGGAAGGAGGAGAAGGGGGAAAGATCTGAAAAGCCCCTTCCATGCTGTTGCATTCTCAAAGCTTCCTGCACAGGGGCACTCAGCAGCTCCTGCAGTGCTGAGGGAGCTGCTCCGGAGGAACACTATGTTAGATCATAGCTCTCATCCAGCCCTGTCAAAAATGGTTTCTGCATGCAGATCTGCCCCTGAGATGATCCTTCAGACACATCCGTCTAGAAGCTAATCTTCCCTTACCAAGTTTATTTACCCTATAAAATGGAGTGGAGGCATAATGGGTGCTGGAGGTTGCAAAATATAAAACCAGGTCTGCCATGTGGCCACTCTAAAATTCCCCTTCCAACTTACATTTGATCTATAGAAAAGAAACTCAAGTTGTCCATTTCTGGCATATATTTTGAAGTTTTCTCCCAGAAATAAAGACAGGGTCATCTTTTTTTTTTTTTTTTGTCTCATAAGCATATACAAGAATACTACCAAGCACCAAAAATATTTCCTAGATTTGTGAAAGGCTTTGACTGCAAAATAAAATAAGTAAACCTTGCAACCCCAAGTTTCTGCACTTCTGTGACTGATAATTTAAAACTCTGGAAAGTAACAATCAAGGTTCATAATGAAATAGTGTTGTCACTGAAAATTGTCAGAAAGAAATTGAACCCTCCAACACTACGTTTTAAGTGTTAGTGAACCAGGCATAACTTTATTCTGGCCAGAGATATGTAGCAAATCATTCCAGCTACCATATGTCCCTTCAAGACTTTTCACATATTTATACATTTTAGCAAACAAAGAAATTAACATTCACTGGTTCGAAGTTACACAATTCTCTTCATTAATTAGTATTCTATCCTTTATTGACTAATTTGGTCTGCATTCTTTGGTTCTTTTATCATTCTTCCTCAGACAGAGAGTATGCAACTTTCAGGCTGTAATGTCTTTGTTAATCTCCTCTGTATCTTCTGGTTACTCCAACAGGTCTTTGAAGGACCATAAATTTAAGACCCCAAATGTCCAATCTTCAACTCCCTCAAACTTTCTTTATTGAAGATTATCAGAGCTTGTCCAGAGAAACTCAAAATTTTGGTGGTTTAAAGATCAAATTGACAAGTCTGTGAAAAGAAATCCAGACACTAGTTATCATTAATTAAAAATTTACAAAAGTTATATAATTTCCAACAATTCTCCCCTTTGGAAGTGATTTTAACTATTTCTTTTAAGATTACTTCCACTTAATTCATTGAGTATTTAGCAAAATTCTTAACATTAAGTGAGCAAAAAAAAAATTTTTTAAAATAAGATTCCATTATACAGAGTAGCCATTCATCCTTTTGAGACCTTTTCCAGTTTTAGATAAGATAGTTTTTGTCAGATATATGCATTGTGTTACATCCCATTTTGCAAATTTGGAATAAAATCCATAAACCAACCATTAATGTCAGAACTATGATAATTATGCCCATCAGTTTTCTTAAGATAGCACTGAAATTTGGAATCCATGATGTTATCCAATCAAACACATCTTCCCCTTGATCTTCTTGTATTTCATGAAAGATTTTGACGTTCTTTCTAATTTCTTCCAAATCAGTCTGAATTCTCAAAGTCTGATCTATGTATACACAACAGCTCATGTTAATGACTGTGCACACACCATCTTTGGAAGCCAGAATCAGATCCAGAGCCCTTTGATTCTGTTTGACTACTTTTGAGAGGCTGATAACTTCTTTTTGCAAAGCGCTGTTATGATCCGGTTATTAAAATTATTAGAAATGCCTCTACCCGAATTAAGGCACAAATGAGACCAGATGCCAAAGTTAATAGTATGAGTTTGATTTAATGGCAAATGTGAGACAGAGAGAGAAAGAAATAGGAAAACGGGGGGGGGGGGAGAAGAAAGAGACAGAGAGAGATTAAAATAGAAAATGTATCACAACTGTGGAACCCTGCAGCGTCCTGTCGGTCCAGTTCGTCTGGTCTTCTTGATGGTGAGGGTCCCGCAAAACACAGTCCAGTGGATTAATATACATTCAGGAGATGCCAGGCACCTCCCCGGGGATGGGGGAGAAGCTTTGCAGTCTCTTATGACAGGCTCTGGATTTGTTGCCTCACTTGGATCACATGCAGTCCTTTGGTGGTAGAAGTCCTCAGGAATGAGCTGGGGGATCTTTGATGGTTTATGACCCCTTCCCAACCGCCTCTCACATGAATGTTCTGTGTGTACATGGCCTTTCCGGAGGGGGGATTACTCCTTTGGTTTGGTGTGGAGAGATTTCGCCATCACAAACCCAAAATGCTTCTGCTCCACCACACCCTGTGTCTTGTTTACTTCTCCTCAGACCTGAGATGATTAGACAATAGTCTTATCTCAAGTTCCCAGTCACAGTCCAAATTCCAGTCAGGAGGCATTGGGAGGGGGCGTGTTTCGGTGGTCGCAGCAGGCAGTTACTTCCTTGCAGTTTGACAAAAAGTCTTTCTATGATTTTTACAATGTTTAAAACATTTCTGACATTTCAGTCCATCACAATCACCAATTGCATCACTTTTTATTTGTTCAATTACTCTGGATATGTAACTACAGCTTTCTCTAATTCAGGTACCTCTAACCGTGGAATCCAGAGGACCTCTCAACTAAGGGATTTAAATTTCATTTGTGTCTTATTATAAAAGATCATAAATGTCCTCTGGGGAATTCTGATTTATCAATGACATCTGGTTTTGGTACTACAGCTCCAATGGTGCATATTCTTTGCCATCCAGGGGGTAGAGCTTTTCTGGTCTGGTTTCCACAAAGCCAGTACTATCCCATATTGTCTGGAATAGACCACCAACATATATTCAATATACCCATTCCCATTACATCCAAATACGAATGACACTCGGGATAATCTCCCACCATCATTCCTTGATTACAATTAGGTGTCATTCTCTCAACCTTCCCACTAGATTGTGGTCTCCAAGGAGTATGTCAATCCCATTTGATTCCTAATATTTTGGACAATTTTGCACAATTTCTGATATGAAATGAGGTCCCCTATCTGAGGATATTCCCAATGAAATTCCAAATTGGGGTCTTATTTCTTTTAAAAATACCTTGTAACTTGCCTCACTTCAGACCATCCAGAAAAATATCTGCCAGTACCAATAAATCCCTGTACTCCTTTTTGCCCTTCTCTGCAAAGTCTATTTGCCAATAGTCTCCTGGACAATTTTCTTTCTTACCAGTCCTGGATGTGGGCCCATCAGTTCTGCTTTCTGAACCATGTGTTGGGGGTTGGAGCTTTGGCTTCTATTTCCTCATGCTGAACTACCACCCAGCTTTTCAGATTCCATTTTCCACAAAACTGTTCCTGTCCACTTCTTCCAAGGGAGTGTCCTGTAGGTCATCTCGACTGGAGTACACCTATTCAATGGTCTGCAAACAGTCATGGGCCAGTTCCCCTTTTTCCAGGCCAACTGTTAAGAACACTGCTGGATTCAGAAGGTTAGTTACTTTTAACTCCACATTGAAAGGACTAAAACTCAGTTGTCAACAGGAGGGAGTCTGATGGGATTGAGCAGCCAGTCTTGGGCAACAGGGGCTGAGAGAAATCCCATCACCTGAGGACTGGACCTTCATCACAAGACATGTTAAATTTAGCTATGTTGATTGTCCTGACTCCTTCAGCAAGATATGGAAAGACTTTGTGATGATGTTTTCAGACCATGTAGAAACCCCTTTGTTCTCTTCCCCCCATATGGTCCTTGCTACGGGAAAATATTAACCACTTGTGTAACTGTAGCAGAAAATTGTGTAATCCTCTAGTTAGCATAATCCATCCTCTAGTTAGCATAACCCGTCCTCCTCATTAACATGTCCTACCCCCAAGACCCTTAAATTGCAAGATGTGTATTCAATAAATATTCCAGTTTCTACCTCTGAATTGGGATTGATTAGTTATTGACCTCTACAAATGGCACCCTGCGTGGGGCCTAGAGCTCCAGCTTCTAATATTTAGAAACTTGCAGTCCAGAACCGACAGCATTGACAGAAGAAGTGACTCCTTCTGTCCCGGTGGAGGTGCATGGTTGAACTGAGAAGATGGAACGTGCACGGAATTTGTCACACTGCGGCAGGACTGCAGGTGAGCAACTACGAACTGGGTATAGGCATTTAAAATAGACTTTGAAACGTAAAAAGTAGGGCTATGGGGGCTCAGATGTCATCTGATCAAAACCACACTTATTTGATCCTGAAGCGCATGCTTAAACAGTTGTGTCAGTTTGGCCTGGCTCTCCTGCCAAGTCCAAACTGTCTCCTCCCCCCTCCCGCTCTCCTCAAGCGAGAGAAAAAAAAAAAACCGAACCACAGGGAAAAAAACTGAAAGAAGTTTGAACGAAACAGGATTATATCAAATATATATATATAACATATATTTACAGTTACATATACAATTTGAATATATTATACACAACAGGGAGCTCCCGAGGGGAAAAAAAGGGAAAAGGGAGGGGGAAAACAGGGATAAAAAGAAACCTAAAAACAAATATCTCCTAAATATACCCGTTAATAGAGAACTAATGAATAAATATAAAAACGAATTAAATACTTCCCTGAGCGGGACAGCAGAGCTGTGCAAGGCAGCAACCAACTTCCCTCACACCTCCCGGAGAGACTGGAGATAATGGCAGGTTGGAACAGGCAGGCTTTGGCCTATACAAGCAAAACCATCTGTGAGAGGGACCTGTCGTCTTCAACCACTGGAAGAGAGAAGAGCGCAAGCTCTCTTATCTGCTCCTTTTTATATGTTGTGTTACGGAAAGGAATGATATGGAATACTTCCTTAGATTCCTGACCCCGTTGCTAAGGAAGGCCTAAAAATCCAAGAAACCAACCCACTACAACAGCACGACTCAAAAACTGACGAACGGTCCTTGCAGAACCTGTTGCCATGGGCTCAATGTAATATCTCTGAACTGAACGTTACTAATTTTCTCGATGATGCATTGTGGGATCGTGTCAGTGTGCACCTGTGGGACATGGCAACAAAGGGGGACAAACAAGCCTCAAAGGTTTTGCAACCGTGGCATGTTGTCTTTGAGACTCTCAGAGATCATGTCGTTACAAAACAACCACCCCCTGAACTAATCGACACTGATATAAACAACACTGGACTGTCCCTCCCAGCTGACCTGGACCTGGGCCACACCGCTGAGGGGGCTTTACTCCCCCTCCCAATCTCCATTGCTGGCAAAATCCTGGCAAGAATACTTCTGAACAGACTGAAGCCAGGCAAGGCCTAGAAAGCAAATGTAATATAACAATACAAGAAGTAAAGAGTTAAGTTCAAAATATAGTTATGAACAAGAACACAGAAAAAGTTGCTTAGCCAAAATGTACTGCTTAGGATTAGATAGTGCTGTACCCTAGAGGAATGCTCACACACCTACATAAGTAAGATAAGAGGCAAAATAGGGGCTGGAGTCCAAAAAGTCATACTAAATGCACCATAAAGTCAACCAAAGTAAGAAAGTTCACAAAGTTCATGATGACTATGGGAGACGGGCAGGGGGTTCCCTGAGACTGAAGAGCGGAATGACCCTCCCTCCCAGATTCTCCCCAAATTGAAGACCACACCTCTAACGCCACCTGTTATGAATATTGAAAATGTATGTTGCAATTATATGAATATGTATGTAAATATGTTGCAATCACTCATAGAAATTGTATAAAATGCTGTCATTTCACCGGGAAGGTGGAGCAGTTCTTCCAGGACAACCTGACTGTTCCCCGGGCACTCTGGAGACCCGTGAAATAAACATACCTCACTGCTTAAGGCTACAAACTTTGTCTCTAAGCAGTTTTTTCTGTTTGTGCCTTTTTGGGGGCAAAATCTTGACATCAAGACTAATACCAGCTATAGCAGAAGGAATTCTACCTGAAAGTCAGTGTGGTTTCAGAGCCAACAGGAGCACCACAGACATGGTATTTGTTCTCAGACAACTGCAAGAGAAGCGTAGGGAACAGAACAAAGGTTTCTATGTAACCTTTGTTGATCTCACCAAGGTTTTTGATACTGTGAGCAGAAAAGGTCTGTGGCAGATTTTGGAACGTTTAGGTTGTCCCCCCAAGTTCCTTAAAATGATCATCTCACTCCATGAGGATCAGCACGACCAAGTCAGATATGGCGATGCACTTTCTGAACCCTTTCTAATAACCAGTGGTGTGAAACAAGGCTGTGTTCTCGCTCCTACCCTCTTCACAATCTTTTTCAGCATGATGCTCCAAAGGGCCACGTCAGACCTCGATGATCAGGACGGTATCTACATTCGATATCATACTGATGGAAGCCTTTTCAACCTAAGGTGACTGAAGGCCCACACCAAGACCTTAAACCATTGTCTGTGAGCTGCTTTATGCTGATGACGCTGTCCTTGTCGCGGAAGTCAATCTAAAGAAGACAGAAGTTCTCCATCAACCTGCACCTCAGGAAGTCCCCCATCATCCCCATATCACCATTGGTGAATCAGAACTCAAATCAGTCCAGCAGTTTAATTACCTAGGTAGCCTCATCTCCTCGGATGGTAAGATTGATGGAGAGATAGACAACAGGTTAGCAAAGGCATAGAGTGTCTTTGGAAGGCTCCATAAAAGAGTTTGGTGAAATAAACACCTGAAGAAAAGTACCAAGATCATTGTCTGCAGAGCCATAGTGCTGTCTACTCTCTTATATGGATCTGAATCATGGGTCATCTACTGCCACCACCTGTGTCTCCTAGAACGCTTCCATCAACGCTGTCTCCATACAATCCTAAACATCCATTGGTCAGATTATGTGACCAATCCATCTGTTCTAGAACAGGCAGCAGTCACAAGTATTGAGGCCATGTTGCTGAGAACACAGCTGCGCTGGGCAGGGCACGTCTCCAGGATGAAGGACCAACCACCCCCTCCCCAAGATCGTGCTCTATGGTGAACTTGCCATTGGCTGCCACAAGAGAGGAGCCCCGAAGAGGAGATACAAGGACTGCCTGAAACAACATCTCAGCCTTGGCCATATTGA
>NW_020885111.1:0-1367 GCF_003945725.1 Corapipo altera
CCCCCCCCCCCAGGGAAGGTGCCCCCAGGGGTACGTGGCAATTCCAGGACTCCCAGAGCTTCCAGAGGGTGGGATCTGCCCCCCCACCCCCTTGGCTGGTGGGGAGGTGCCCCAAATCCTTTGGAATCCCTTGGGATATGTGTGTGTCCCCAGCAGCCTCAGTGTCCCCCCCTCCACGGATCCGCTCGTGCTCCCACCCCCTTCCCATCCCATATTCCCACCCCATCCCATTCTTGGGGTGTCTCGCTGCCCCCCTCCCAGTGCCCCCAGTGCTCCCAGTTTATCCTGGGCCCTTTGGAAGTGCCAGGAGCCACGGGCTGCCTTGAGGGGGAGGGAGTTTGTCCCCAAACCATGGAGGGATCCCCAACAATGGGGGGCCCCCAAAACCACGGCGGGATGGAGGGCAGGGGGGGGCGAGGGTCTGGCTGTTCCCCCAGATCCATGTGGATCCTGCTCCAGGGCTGCTCCAGCACAAAGTCCAGGCAGGCCAGTGAGGGGAGGGGGAAGGTTTATGGCCTTAATTAGTTTAATTGGAGCTGTGAATTGGAGGAGGGGGGGGCAGGGTGACTGTGGGGTTCATTCATCCCCCCCCTCACATGTGGGAGTGGGATTTTGGGGGCTCCTCCTGGGCCTTTTCCAGGGGGGGAAACACCACTTTGGAGGGGGGAAGGGTTATTTTAGGGTCTCCAGGGGGGACTGGGGGCTTCTCCTTAATTTTTGGGGGGGCCCTGGGCTGCCTCTGCCCCTGCAGTTCTCCCCCCCCAGCCCAGCCCAGCCCATCCTGCCTATTCCTGGCCCGGAGCAGGGTGACCCTTCACCTGCTTGGCCCGGAGCCGGGAACGGCTCTGGCTCCGAAGGGAAACTGAGGCCTGGCCAGGAAAAAGCCTGGGGAGGGGCCAGCGGGGGAACCGAGGCCTGGGGGGGTTTTTGGGGGGGCTCCAAGTGGGCGAGGGGGGAGAGGGAGCAGAGCCAAGGTCTTGGGGGGGTCTCCAAGTGGGTGAGAGGGGAAGGAGCAGAGCCAAGGTCACGGCCCTCGTTCCTCAACACCGGCACCTTTCACCCACATCCCATAAAAAGAGCCGGAGCCGCAGAGGCTCCGACAGCAGCCCCGAAAAAGGCAGGAATATTCCCTCATCCCTGTGCCTCAATTTCCCTCCCTGTGCACTTTTCCCTTCCCCGTGCCTCAGTTTCCCTTCCCGTGTTTTTCCCTTCCCTGTGCCCGTTTCCCTCCCCGTGCCTCAGTTTCCCCTCACCGGCACCGCTTTTTCTGCTCAGTTTTTCCCCCCTGGAAAAACCAGGAGACTCCGCCAGCGCTGCTCCCAGGAAAACCAGAGATCAGGAAAAGCAGATCAATCCCACCCCCCCCC
>NW_020885111.1:1467-13161 GCF_003945725.1 Corapipo altera
GGGCAGCCCAGCAGCTTTTCCAGCCCTTTTCCAGCCGGATCCGCCCTCATCTCTCTCTCCTCTGCCAGTCCACGAAGGCTCTCCGCCGGCTCGGAGCGCCCGGGGTTTTTTTTCTGGAAGGTTCCAGCGGCCACCGGAGGCGGTGGCTCCTCTCAGGAACGTTCCCCGGGAATGTGGCAGTTCCTTGGGAGCAGGTGCCCTGCCGCGGGCGGGCGGCACACGGAGCCGAGTCCGGGATAAGCGAGCCGCCGGCCGCGGCGCTCACTGCACGTTGTTGTTGTTGTTGTTGTTGGCGACGCAGGGATCCACCTGGGCGACGGAGCAGGGAGCGGGTGAGGGAGCTGGGCCGGTGACCCCGGATCCACCCGGCCCATCCCGTGCCGGCGCCGCGCTCACCTCCGTGTAGGTGGGGGGGGGCATGAACTTGAACTCCGGCGCGTACATGAAGATGGGGCTGTCGAATCCGTCGGGATCATCCAGGAGGGGAGTGGTGGGGCTCTCCAGCCGGTGATCCTCGGGAACGATGTCCAGATAGCACGGGGGGGCTGTGGGAATGCAGGGAGATACCCGTGAGCTTTTACCTGTGCACCCTCCTCTCCAAGCCCCCCTCCTCCAGGTATATCCCCACGCTGTGATCCCACCTTGTGGATCCCCCACCCCACTCACCCTCTGGAGCATCCGGGAGGTTCAGGTCGACCCAGCTCATCTCGGAACTGGTCTGACTGGCCATGCTGGAGCTGCGGCTCCCGATGCCCGAGCGGCTCCCGATGACCAGCGGCAGCTCCAGGATGATTTTCTTGGAGCCCGGGACGCTGACGTAGATCTGCAAGGGGGAGAGCCGGGATTTAGGGGTGTTGGGACGGGATCGAGATCCCCAGGAGGAGGATGATGATGAGGGGGAGAATCAGGAGGGGGTGAGAGGATCCCCCACTCACCTGCAGGAAATACTCCACACGCAGGATGTTGCAGCCCAGGATGGAGGGTTTGAGCTTGCGCACGCGGATGGTTTTGCCGCGCCAGGACTCGGAGGTGCCCGAGATGATGTGGTTGCCGCGGACACAGGAGAGTTTCTGGCAGAAGACCTTGGTCTGGCCGTTGGCCAGGTAGGTGTGCTTGGCCACGATGGCCGCCTTGGGCACCACGATGCGCGAGCACGTGTTCTCAAAGTCCGCGTTGATGCAGATCTCGTCGCCTGCCGAGGCAAGGACCCGGCGTTAGGGATGTCGGGGCTCTCCCCCGCTGGTCCCACACTCACCTCCCTCTCCCCCCATTCCCTGTTCCCAGCGACCCTCACCTTCACAGAAGCCTTTCCTGTCGATCTGGGCGCTGACAGACACGCGTCCGTCCGGGATGAACATACAAGACACCTTCTTCTCCTTCTTGGCTGCAACTGGGGACTGTGGAAAGAGGGAACGGTCACACGCTGGCCCCATCCTGCCCTTCCTGCTCCCTCCTCCCTTCGCTTCCTTCCCCTTTTCTTTGCAACCAAGCCTCAAATTCCCCTTGAGGGGGAACCCACCGGGCCTGGTGTCGCTTTCTGGAATTATCCAGAGCTCCTTAATCCCACCCTTAATCCCGCTCAACCCAAAGCCGATTAGACACGCCTCGACACCCCGGGGTCGGGCTGACCCTCCCCAAGGGCTTTCCTCCCAAGGCTTTGGAGTACTCGAGGCTCACCAGCAATTCCGGGGTGTTCACATCCACAGGATCCATCACCTCGAAGCGTTTCTTCACCTGCTGGGTGGGGCAGGCAGGGCGCTCCAGGGATGCCTTCACCCAGTAATCCACGCAGCCGTACTTCCCCTTGAACGTGGTGCCCAGCGGCCTGTAGACACACAGGGGGTCACTCCAGCGCCAAAACAGGGATTTTCCAATTTAATTCCACCCCCAGAGGCAGGTGCTGCCTCATACTCACCCCTGGGGCAGCTCGAAGCCGAACTTGTACTCGTACTTGTTCCCAGGTCTGAGGATGACGGAGCCGTCGTCATCTGTGGGAGAAAAGGGGAGGGAAACATCAGACGGAGCTCCAGGGTGATCCTTGGTTCCGCTCTCAGTGGTGACGGAACCACAGCTGTTGAGTAACACCTGCCCCCGCCCCGGGAACCCCGTGTCCTCTCAGTGCTGCTCCCTTCACCTCACCAACACCCCGCGGGGCAGAACACTGAGTCCCGTTGGCCCCACCCCACCCTCAGCTCCTCCTTATCTCCCAGCTCCAGCTGTCCCTCCTGGTTATCTTTTGGACACTCTCCCAGTCCCCCTCTCCGTACTCGGAGGAGGCTCCTTTCTGGGGTGTGATCCCTATATCCCTCCTTGTGTCCTGTCACCAGCCCCTGCTTGTGGTGCCAGGACACACCACAGCAGCTCCCCAGCCTCTGATTTTGTCCCTCAGCTCCCCAACTTCGACTTGACTTGGCCAAACCCTCCGAAGCTCCTAAGTTGTGCTGGGTTTGCTCATCTCTCCCAGATTCAAGGCACAACATCAACTCCATGCTGGTGACCAAGTGACCCACCACAGCCCCCACGGTGCCAACCACAGGGGCATCCGAGGCTCTTTGCCCCCTCCCAAACCCCTCTGCCCTCGATCCAGCCCCACCGCAGCCCCCCATGGGGCCAAGCCCAGGGGCACGGTTGGGCTGGGGGTACCCGTCCAGCCCCGTGCCCTCACCCGTGGGCTGCTCCTCGAGCGCCAGCACGTCCTCGAAGCGCAGGTACTCCATCTCCTGCCGGCACTGGGCCGGGCCCTTGGCCCAGGTCACTTTGGCCACCCCACACGCCAACACCTTGACGGCGTTGACGCGGGTCACCTCGGCCACCTCCACGACCACACGCCCGGCCACCTTGTCCCCGCTGCAGTAGATCTTGTCGGGCTCGCTGAAGAGCACCGCGAAGCTCTTCACCTTCTTGAACATCACCATGGCTGGGGCAGCGCGGGGACGCAAAAAGGAAAGCTTGGGGGGCTTTATCACCCTTGGAGCAAGAAAGCCCGCCTGGAACCAGGCGAGTCGCAGGCACAAAGGTTGGTTGGACGGACGCTTTGTTCAGAGGCGAGAGCAGAGGTTTTTCAGAAGTTGCTCCGCGCCGATAAAGTCCTCGCCCGCCGCTGCCCTCAGCGCTGTGCGCTCAGCCCCGGCCGCCGCGCCTTTTATAGGCTCGGGCTCCCCCCCCCCCCCCCCCCCCCGCCCGCGCCTGCTGCTGCCGGGGCGCCACGCCGAGGGCGCGTGGCCAGGCGAGCCGCTCGCGTGATCAGCGCGCCCATTGGCTGCCGCCGCGTTGTTTACAACGGCGCCGGCCAATCGGAGCGGCGCGAGCGGAGCGTGGACAGCGTGTGAAGGAGAGGCGCGCGTGGTCAATGAGGAGGATGGGGGGGCGGGAGCCGGCCGGGGCTGAGTGACAGCGCGGAGGGCCAATGGCGAGCGAGGACGGGCGGCGGCGGCGGCCAATGGCGAGCGCGGAACAGAATGTCATGTTCCCAAGCGCTGGGACTGGGGGGGGGAGCGCCGGTCCCAGTTTGGGACGGGCCGCGCTGTACTGGGACAACTGGGAGCGGCCGGGCCGGCCCTGGGGGTCATCGGTGGGGTCACCCCCTTCCTCAGTTTCCCCGTCCCCACTCAGGGCAGCCTGGCCCCCCCTCAGCCTCTCCGAAGCCCCCACGGAGCCCCCCCACCCCCCCCCCCCGTTATTTGGGGTAAATAAGGGTGGATTCAGGGTACGGGATAGAACCAGATCCTGGGGTGCTCCTTCAGTCCCTGGGAGGGGGGTAGAGAGGTATTTGCCCCCCTCTGCCACTTCCCAGAGCCCCCCCGGCCTTCTCTCGGCCATCTCTGGGGTACCCCACTCCTCCTTATTTGGGGTAAATAAGGGTGGATTTGGGGCACGGGATCGAACCTGACCCCTGGGAGCTCCCTGAATCCCTCTGGGGGGGATTTTCCCCCCTCTGCCACTTTCCATAGCCCCCCTGGACTGCTCTCAACTGATTCTGAGGGGTCCCCTCAGCTCCCCCCTCTGTGGTATTCCCACCCCCGCACACTCCCCTCATTATTTGAGGTAAATGAGGGTGAATTTGGGGGTTCAGGATCAAATCCTTCCCTCCTACTGGGGTGTATATGAGTGTGTGTTTGTAGGTTCCACCACCTCTGCTACTTCCCACCCTGTTTCAGGAACCCTTCCCACTCCATCTTCCCCGAAATATCCCCCCTAAACCTTGATCCAAGGGGCAGCAAACACCCACATCCACCCCATAAACCGTGGCCCCCTTTTCCAGCTGGCATTTGGGGAGTGGAACAGTGTTTAACCCCCCCCCAGGAGACTTTGGCCTCCGAGAAACCCTCAGATTTCACTCCCTGGCTCAGGGCGGCGGCTCTTTCCCCTCTTTTCCCGACCCTCAGAGCTTTCCCAGCTCAGGAAAGTGCTGGGAGCAGAGGAAACGGGAGAACAATGTTCATGGAGCCACCCAGCACCGGAGGAATGGAAATGGGGGCTCCTGGTGCTTCCCACCCCGGTGGGAAGCTTTTGTTGGGAGTTGTCCTTCAGAGGTTGTTTGTCCGAGTGTTCCTGGCGCTTTTCCTGCCCTTCCATCCCCTCCTTCCCCCGGAGTTAATTCACACCTGATCGTATAAACCGATAAAGCACCGGATAAACCGTGGGGCATAAACTGCTCTCCTGCCAAACCGCAGGACAGAATTCCTCCTTGGGAGGGAATTATTCCGTGGTTTGGTGCGGAGTGGAGGAATTGCACCTTTTTCCTCACTGTCTCCCGCTGGGAAAAAAAAAGCGCTGGATTAACGGAGAATTAAGGATTTGCTCTAATTTGGCAAAAGGTGGGGAGGTCTTTTTTAGCCTTGCCAGCCGTGGGATATTTGACCCCTTGGATCCGTGTTCCCGTCGGAGCCGTGTTTACGCTCTCTCCCTCTCCAGTTCCCGTGGGTTTCCACCTTTCCAAGAAAACCGACCTTGGGCTGCTCGGACACATTCCAACAAAGCCAAAGGGCCTTGAAGCCCAATGCCAAGGAAATTGCCAAGGATATGATCCAAGGCACGTTCCACATCCCAAATCCTCTCTGAATTCCTCCAGACCCGTCAATCAGCGCTGACCTTTCCCCCCCTAACCCCCATCCCATGGCAAGCCCTCCCTCCTCCCTGAATTCCCTTGCTCAGGAGAAGGGGCTCAGACTTGCTCCAGGAGGTTTTCCTGCACTGGCAACACCTCTGGATGGATCCGGGGAGGTCGGGAACGCTGCGGGATTTTCGCTCGTAAAAAGCCACATTTCCCAATGTCCTTCAAAAACAGGGGAATCAGGAGGAGAAACCACCAGGAATTCTGAGCGAGGACAACCTCCTGCTCCCACTAAACTGCTGTTTAAGGCATGCACCCCCCTCCCAGCTGCTTTCTCGCAGGATCCTGGTGCTTGGAGGATCCCCCACTGCTGAGGGGGAGTGGATGGGGAGAGCAATTGGATCCGTGGCTTTTCCCAGAGTTCCTGGCCGGGGGCAAGAGATGGCCAGGCCGGTGTGACTAACACTTTTTCCCAGGCATAACCCACTTCCAAAGCCACAGAGCGAGGAACTGGGGCCCTGAGGTGACTCACTGGGCTCTGGGTGGGTCCCGGGGAAGGAACTGGGCATGGCACAGACTTGTTTTTGCCGGCACAGCGCCCGGCGCTGATAAGATCCGTGTTTTTCTGCTCCAGGTCATTGGGATCGGTTGCCAGGAGAAGCCACTCTGTTCCCGTGACAGCCTGGCCTTTGTCCTGGCTGTTGGACAACCAGCACTGAGCTGGGATTGTCGGAGAGCCGGGGGGCACCGGCAGCCCCGCAGCCTCTCCGGGGCTGTTTGCTCCATGGTTTTCACCATATATGGTCCCTTCCAGCAAATTCCCGGCTGGGAGGGGCAGAGAGGGCTGGGAAGGGATCCACAGTGGCTGGAGCGTGGGGACAGAGTGTCCCGGGTGTGCGGTCGGGAGCTGGGGTGGAAAAGGCATTTCCTCCGGTTGTTTGTGTGCAGGGAACTGTTGGGAACAGCTCCCAGCTGCAAAACGAGGGACTGTGGGACTGGGATGGCTCCTGGAAAGCCACCCCTTGTCCCACGGCCAGGATTTCCAGGATTGGAGGCTCCGGGTTGGTTCCTAAACCACAGCAGCGGGTTGGGGGTGGAGGGAAAGGTCTGTAGGGCCTGGCTGGAGGCAGGGAACACTCAGTTCTGTGGGATTGCTTGGATACAGAGGTTTGACACTCGTCTGGAATCTTCCAGGAGCAACTGGGAAAGCTCCTGGGGCAGATCCTCACTGAGGATTCCCCAAAAATCCCCTTTTTTTGCTGTTTTATCCCCGGCAGAGGCTTGTGCCCCCCCCGTTTGAGATTCTCCAGGCACACAGATCAGGGTCCCCTTTACCCCTCCCCTGAGTGGGGACAAGTCCTCTCAGGGCTTGGGCAGGAAGATTTTCCCCCTGGAGCCCCACTTTTCCATCTCCTACTGGAGACCGGGATGTGGACGCTCCCACTGCCCAGTGCTTCTTTGTCCAGGTGGGATTTCTTCCCTTCTTTCGTGCCCAGACGGTGTTTTTTGGAGCAGGGAAAGCCCGGGATAAGGCTCCACAAGAGCTTGGCCATCCATAAACAGGGAGGAATTCAGATTCGGGGTCTGGAAAGTCCCGTGTTTGTCATCTGCTCAGGGCAGGAAGAGGCGGTGACATCAGCTCTGCTCCGGCCGGGAGGATGTGACCTCCCCCAGCCTCCCCAGGCACGTTAGGTGGGATTTTGGGGAGAAATTCTTCCCTGTGAGGGTGCTGAGGCCCTGGCACAGGTTTTCCAGGGAATTTGTGTCTGCCCCATCCCTGGAAGTGTTCAAGGCGAGGTTGGATGGGGCTCGGAGCCCAGCTGGGAGAGTGGAAGGTGTCCCTGCCATGAATGAGATTGTCTTTAAGGTCTTTTCCCGCCCCAAACAAGGCTGGAATTCTGTGATTCCTGGTTGTTTGGGATGAGGATGGATACATCCCGTGGCTCTGGAGCTCTGAGGGTGCTGGAGCCCTCCCCGTGCACTGGCTGCTGTGGACACCTAGAGGCTTTCCCAGGAACGGCAGAGGAGGATTTCCATCCATCCATCCATCCACCCACCCACCCCTGGGTGACAGAGGGACAACAACAACAAAAAAAAGGGTGACAAAGCTCTCTTGGAACCCCTTCAGGCACTGGAGAATGCTTGGAGGTCTCTCCAAAGCCTTCTCTTCCCCAGGCCGGATGCCACAACTCTCCCTCGCAGCCTCAGAGCAGCTTTGGCTGCTGAAAAGTGGGAAAATTTCCGTATTCCTTTGCTGCTGGGAGCTCTCCTGGCCGTGAGCAGCTCCGGGGAGGGTGGACCATGTGTGTTCTGAGCCGTGGATGCTCCGTGGGGGCTCAAACCCGCGCCGTGGCCTGGAGGGGGTCCAGCCTCTCCGGGGGAACGTGCCGAGCGTGGGATGGGCCCGGCCCATTCCCCAGATGATTCCATGCTCCTCCTCGGTGTGACAGGGACGTGAGGCCTCCCAGGGACGCCCTGAAGCAGAGGACAGACCTTTTCCCCCCGCCGGGAATAAAGGAGAGGAACGCTGGCGCCGATCCCAGCTGTTGATGCCGACGAGCGCGTTTCCATTGACGTCAGCGGACTTTGGAGCGACCCTTCGCCTTCCCAGCCCGGTGCCACCTCCCAAAAACAACCCCAGCGACCCCGTCCAGCTCTGGTGCGAGCCCAGGTTGGATTGTTCCACATCCAGGCGCCCAACCTGGGTGGCTGGAGCTGGGGGGGGATCGGGGCCTTCTCCTGGTAGATGGGACCAGAGGGGAGATCTAGGTTGGATATTTGGGGGAATGTCTCCATGGAAAGGGTGTTCAGGCCCTGGAACAGGGCAGTGTCCCTGGATGTGCTCAACAACAAGTGGACCTGGCACGTGGGGACATGGGTCAGCGGTGGCTGGGGGACAGTTAATGATTAATGATCTCAGAGGCTTCTCCAACCTTAATGATTCCTTAATGATTCCATAACTCATCCACAACTGCTCCTGGGTGTCACAGCCCAGCCCAGCTGGGCAGCTCCTGGTGTGACACCAGCTCAGCTGCCACACTCAAACCTGCAACCAGAGCTGTCTGGCTCGGGGGCCGCTCTTCAAAATCCCGGGACATTTTCAGTCTGGGAGCTCTGGGCTCCAAATTTCAGAGGTGGGATCCTGAGAGAGATCCCATCTGAGATCCAGGAAAGCACCAGGGCCCGGAGCTGGTGGTGCAGGCGATGGGCTGCCAGGGGGAAGAAGAGTCCAGTTCCATTGGGAACCCTCCTTTCCCCTGTGGAATTCTTGTTGATTGGCTCCACTGACCACCAACTCAAGGGTAATTATGTCCTGCCCCATCAAATCAAACGTGAGGCCTGAGCTGGCAAAAAGCTGCTGTTCCACACCCTGGAAAGGGCTGAATTGATTTTTATTTATTTCATTGATTTTTATCTAAATTTGTACCTATACATTTTTTTTTTTTAAATAAAATTCAGTTCTTTCTTTTAATATTCCTGGATGGGGCCAGTCCCATCTCTACCAGGAGCTCCAGCACTCTCAACCCTGCCCCAGAGGATTTTCTCCCTTCAGAGAATCTTATTCCCACGAAGGATTTTCTCCCCATGGAGCACTGCAAGGCTCTTCTTGCATCTCCATGGGGCAGGGATGGCCAAGTTTTTAGTCCTTTGTTAAAAATAAAGGGAAGTTTTTCCTATGGAAAACATTTCTCCTTTAGAACTCCGGCTGAAATCCTCTGAAACACGCGAAATTTGCCCTCCCCTCTGCAGTCCTGCACCTTCCCTGGGGGGTTCCCCTGCCCATCCCTGTGCCCAGCTGGCTCTTTGCCATCAGGAATTCTGTTTTCCAAGCGAAACCCCCAATTTGGGTTGGATTTGAGGAGCCGCAGAGAATCTGGGCCCAAGGGAGAGAGATTCCCAAGGGGTGTTTTTTCCCTCCCTGAAACCTGATGCTGGTCCCGAGTCCAGACCCGGCTAAATCAAGTCTGCAACAGGTGCCAAGACAACAAGGAAAAATAGCAACAGTGGCCTGGGATATCCGAGGCCTGGTGCTCCACAGCTCCCACTGCTGGAGATCAGCCTGCTGTTGATCCTGGAAGAGGAGGAGATGGACAAAACTGATTCCCCCCTCGGTCACAACGCTCCCAAAACCGACTCATGGTCATGCTCTGCTTCTGGGTGAAGGGTCCCAAATCCACCAAACTGCTAAAAATTGGGATTTGGGCTTTGAGTCCGTTATTTCTGCATTTGTAGGGCTCCTGAACGAAATTCTGCTGGATTAACACCAGGAGAAGGACGGGAAGTGAGTTTTGGGAAGGCTCTGAGGGGCAGAGGGGGTTTCTGACCCTGGGTGTTTATTTTGCTGCAACGTCACATCCTTAGGGAAAAAGGAACACGTGAGAATCGAACCGAAAAACTGGGATGTGCCTTCAGGAGAGGAGCTGGGATCAGCTGGCACCACCCATGCGAGAGCAGCGAGTGCAAACCAGGGGGTCACCTCTCCCCTTTCCCGTGGTCCAGGTCTCCAATTCCTTTCGGCTGCAGAGACCCCCAATCCGAGGTGAGGCGTCTTTCCCGGTCGCAGCCACGGATCCGGAGCCAGCCGCTCTCCCGGGTCCCACACGGAGCGGGCGGGGGTTAAAAGTGCAACAAAACCACCCAAAGAGCAGAGCTGAGGAGGAGGAGGAGGAGGAGGAGGGGGGGGGACGAGGACGGGCAGCTCGCCCCGGCCTGGAAGATGTGGAGCTTCTCGGCGTCGGGCAGGAAGAGCCGGGCGTCCTCCAGCGCGCCGCGGGCCGCCATGGTGAAGTTGGCGTCGCCCGAGGTCACCACGTCGAAGACGCACGACTGGAAGTAGACGTCCTCCACGGGCAGCATCTCCCGGCACAGCGCCCGCGCCGTGTCGGCCGGCACGCGCCCGCGCCCGCGGGGGCTGCGGGACAGGCGCTGGCTGCGGGGGCAGCCGCCCACGCACAGCTGCAGGTCCTGCTCCTCCGTGAAGGCCCGGGCCACCTCCTCGGCGGCGCGGATGGAGAAGGAGAGCTGGCGGCCGGCCTGGCGCACGGCGATGGTGGTGCCGATGTAGGCGGCGCGGATCTCCACGTGCCGCCCGGGCGCGCGCTCGCGGATGGCCAGGCTGCTCCCGCCCGGCCGCGCGCCCCCGTTCACCGAGCCGTCCTGGAAGGCCGCCGGGACGTTGTCCAGCTCGGCCTGGTAGACCTTCTGGTCGATGCATTCCTTCATGTTCTTGAATATGATGGTGAGCTGCGGGGAGAGGGGCGGGAGGGAGGTGAGCGCGGCGGCCGAGTCCCCATCCCAAGGTGTCCGGGGTATCCCAGGACACGTGTCCACCCCACTGATCCGAACCATCCCTCCCACGGTTCTTTTGGGATAACAGCAATCTTTCCTTTCCTTCTTTTCTTAGCACCATTTAAGCAACAGAAAATGGAGACAGAGCCAAACCCGGTAAGATCCTTCTGGGTACCCCACAGACCATGTGGTCACCCCATGACAATGGGATTGTTTGAGGGTCCCCTCGAGAGCCTTCATCCCTCTCCTCCCTCCTTCCTCCCTCTCCCTGGGTCTCGCTGAAGCAACTCCTGCCCTCCCCAGGTATTTTAGGGAGCCCTGCCCCCGGATTTGCCACCCGTCCCCGTCGCAGCAGCGTTACCTTGCTGGTGACCGTCGCGTTGGACCCCTTGGCCACCGGCGAGCTGGTGGCCTGCACGAACAGGTAGTCGTTGTCCAGGAGCGGCCAGGAGCCCTCCACCCGGCACGTGTGGAAGTCGTGGTGGAAGGTGCGGATGTGGGGGTCCCCGAAGGCGGCGCAGTGCTGGAAGGCGGGCGGGCGGCCGTGCTTGTAGAGGAAGCTGCGCTCGTAGTCGCAGACGTCGAGCGACTCGAAGCCCTGGCGCTCGGGGGCGGGGGGCCGGGGCCGGGGCGGCGCTGTGGGCCCTTCCTTGGAGCAGTTGTTCTGGATCATGAGGTCCTCGATGCCGTGCACGGCTGAGTGGAAGGCCAGGTCGCCGCGGCACGTGCGGGCGGTGCGGCGGGTGCAGCGGGAGTAGGAGCGGAGCGCGGTGCAGAACGCGGCGCCCCGGCCGGGGCCGCGCAGGGGCAGCGTCGCCGCCACGTACTCCGAGTTGCAGCGCAGGATCTTGCACTGGGAAGAGACTGGGGAGGAGGGATGGGGTGGGCAAGGGCGGCCCCTGCTCCTCCCACCGCCTCGCACCGTCCAGGCTGCTCCAGATTCCCAGGGAGACCCTTCCTGGAAGGACTTCTCACCCTGTTCTAACCCACTCCAGATTCCCATGGAAGCCCTTCTTGTCTCCCTGTTCTAACCCACTCCAGATTCCCATGGAAACCCTTCCTGGAAGGTCTTGTCTCCCTGTTCTAACCCACTCCAGATTTCCATGGAAACCCTTCCTGGAAGGTCTTGTCTCCCTGTTCTAACCCACTCCAGATTTCCATGGAGACCCTTCCTGGAAGGAATTGTCTCCTGGTGCAGGGCTTGGTCCCTGAGATGAATTTGGATCCCCCAGAGTGCAGGGCTCAGTCCTTGGCATGAATCTGGGTCCCTTGGGATGCAGGGCTCAGTCCTTGGCATGAATTTGGGTCCCTTGGGATGCAGGGCTCAGTCCCTGGCATGAATTTGTGTCCCT
>NW_020885111.1:18161-20983 GCF_003945725.1 Corapipo altera
TGGAGGTGCGGGACGACTCCCCCCGCCACGGGGGCCCCCCCGGCGCCGAGACGCATTTCGGGGTGCTGGTGGTGAGCGGGCGCTTCGCGGGGCTCCCCCCGCTCCAGCGGCACCGCCTGGTGCACGAGGCGCTGCGGGACGAGCTGGCCGGGCCCCTGCACGCCCTGCAGATCGTCGCCCGCACCCCCGAGCAGTGGCAGAGCGACCCCCAGGCCCCCCCGGCGCCCCCCTGCCTGGGGGGCTCCAAGCGGGACAAGGAGAAGAAGAAGAAGGAGGAGGAGGAGGAGGCGGCGGCGGGGCAGCAGTGACAGCAAAGCGGGGGAGGAGCGGCCAGAACCCACCCTGGTGTCAGTGTGGGACCCCCAGGACCCCCACCCTGGTGTCAGCGTGGGACCCCCAGGACCCCCACCCTGGTGTCAGCGTGGGACCCCCACCCTGGTGTCAGTGCAGCAGGAGGGGGGGCAGAAATATGGGGCTGATCCCCCACTCCCCCCCACATCGTCCCCAGCCCCCTCATATCACACTCAACTCCCCCCACATCACCCCCTGTCCCCCCACAGGACCCCCCCCACTCCCTCCCCCTCTCCTCACTCCCACTCTTGTCGGGGGGGGTGTTTAGGGGGGTCCCTCCCCATTTAATTTAATTTCCAAGTGAATTCACCCTCCCGCCGCCCCAAAACCAAATAAATGTGTTCTTTTGAAGGAAGGGGCGTGAGGGCAGCTCAGAGTCCAGCAAATCCTTTTGGGGGAGCATTTTTGAGGTCATTTTGTGCTTTTTTTTTTTTTTTGGGGTGGGTTTGGTTGGTTGTTTGGGTTTTTTTCCATTTTAATTAATTTACAAACACCTGAAACTACAGCACGGCACGACAGAGCTACGGGGGGGGGGCCCGGGGGGGCCCCAAGGACCAGCTACACCGAGGGGGGGACAAAGCACACAGGGGGGGCTGCTCAGAACAGGGGGGGGGCGGCCCGGGGAGGGGGGGGTGGGGGGGGCTCTGACCAACCCTAGGGAGTTGATCTGGGGGGGGAGGCACAGCATTGGGGACCCCCTGAACCCCGATTTCTTATAGGAGGGGGGCACAGCACTGGGAACCCACCCTGAACCCCGATTTTTTTTTGGGGGGGGGGTGTTTGTGCTTTGCAAACCCCTGGGGGGTTTGGGGGGGGGGGGGGGGGGGGGGGGGGGGGGAAAGGGGGGGAGGGGGGGGGGAAAGGGGGGGAAGGGGGGGTTAAAAGAGGGTGCAGGGAGATATGGGGGTGCAGGAAGGGAAACAGGGCTGGGAGGAGGGAAAAGGGGGTGCAAGGATCTCCCCTCACCCACACCTCCCCCCACAAGAGGGAAAAATCCTTTAAAAATCAGTTAAAAAATCACTAACTGGCAGTTTTGGGGGTCCCCCCACTGGATCCCAAAATGACACCAAGGACTAGGGGTTGTGGCCAGGGGGGGAATGTGCTTTGCATCCCAAAAGTTGGGCACCCCAAAGCGGGGGCACCCCCGGAGGAGGGGGGGGGGAGGGTGTGTGCTTTAACCCTAAAAATATTGGGCACCCCCGGGGGAGGGGGGTCTGCACCCCAAATTGCTGCACCCCCCCCCAAAGGGACCTGCACCTTAATATCCTGTGCCCCCTCACCCCCCGAGGCATTGCCAGGGCACCCCAAGGCCTCTTGCACCTCAAAAGGCCACCCACCTCCCCTCTCCCAGGGGAACCCCCCCCCCCCCAAAATCCTTGTGGGGACCTTGCTGGGTGCTCTCCCTGGGGATGGGGAAACTCAGAGCCTTCATCCTCCTCCTCCTCGGCTCAGCAGGGATTCAGGGGGTGCACAGGGCCTGTGTGTCCCCCCCTCCCCAAGGCTGGGGCCCCCCCAAACCCCACAGCCCCCCCAGGAACGAGCAGCGACTCACGGAGGGGGGGTGACACCGAGAAAAGAAATGGGAGGGCTCAGAGGGATTTTGGGGGTCGTGGTGGGGGAGGTTGGGCGGTCGGGAGCAGGTTTGGGGGGGTCTCAGGGGGGGAGCTTTGGGGGTGTCAGAAGGATCTGAGGGAGGGGGAAGGGGCCAAGTGCAAATGAAAAAGTTCCCAAAATGCTCCAAGAAGACGTTTCACAGTGTCTAACGCGACTAATCCCGGGGGCACGGGGCGGGGGGAGAGGCTGGATTTGGGAGGGGGGGGGGATACCCCGGGGAGGAGGAGGAAGAGGAGGAGGAGGAGGGGGCAAGGGGGGTGTTTCCCTCTCCCCCAGCCTCCCCCATCACTGCAGGACCTGCCCCCGCGTCTCGGGCAGTTTGAGGGCCAGGGAGCTGCCGAGGGCCAGCGCGGCCGAGGCCAGGAGGATGGGCACGGCCTTGGTGATGCCCACGAAGGAGGTGAAGATGCTGATGCCCAGCACGGCCGCCAGCTTGCACAGCGCGTTCAGGAACCCGAACGCCGTCGTCCTGGGGGGGTATGAGGGAATGGAGGGAGGGGGGGGTTCGTGTGAGTGGGGGGAACCCCAAAACAGGCACCCAGCGCCCCGAGATGAGCACCCAGTGTCCCGGATCGGGGACTCGGCACCCCCGAGGTTGGCACCCAGTGTCCTGAAACCAGCACCTGGCACTCCAAACTGGGACTCAGCACCCCGAGATCGGCACCCAGTGCCCTAAAACTCGCACTCAGTGTCCTGAAACTGGCACCCAGTTCCCCGAAACTGGCACCTGGTACCCTCAACTGGGACCCGGCACCCCTGAGGTTGGCACCCAGTGCCCCAAAACTCGCACCCAGTGTCCCGGAACTGCACCCTTGCACCCAAACCCTCACTCCTTGCACCCAAACCCTCACTCCTTG
>NW_020885111.1:20993-22247 GCF_003945725.1 Corapipo altera
CCTTGCACCCAAACCCTCACTCCTTGCACCCAAACCCTCACTCCTTGCACCCAAAACCCTCACTCCTTGCACCCAAAACCTCACTCCTTACATCCAAAACTTCACTCCTTGCACCCAAAACCTCACTCCTTGCCCCCAAAACCTCACTCCTTGCCCCCAAAACCTCACTCCTTACACCCAAAACCTCACTCCTTGCGCTCAAAACCCTCACTCCTTGCACCCAAACCCTCACTCCTTGCACCCAAACCCTCACTCCTTGCCCCCAAAACCTCACTCCTTGCAGTCAACATTTCACTCCTGGAACCCAAAACCTCACTCCTTGCACCCAAAACCTCACTCCTTGCAGTCAACATTTCACTCCTTGCACCCAAACCCTCACTCCTTGCCCCCAAAACCTCCCTCCTTGCCCCCAAAACCTCACTCCTTGCACCCAAAACCTCACTCCTTACACCCAAAACTACTCCTTGCCCCCAAAACCTCTCTCCTTGCACCCAGCCCCGAGGCCCCACCTCTTGTCAGAGGGGTAGAGCTCCACGGTGAGCACGTCGAGCGCGTTCCAGGAGGCGATGCTGACCCCCCCGAAGAGGCAGAGCAGGGCGATCATGGCCGACTCGCTGTTCCCAAAGGACAGGAAGAAGCAGCTGACGCAGGACATGACGCTGGAGCCGGCTGGGGGGACACAGGGACATGTCAGGACAGGGGGGACACTGAGGCACGGGGTGGGAGGGTCGCCAAGGGGGGCGGGAGGGTGGGGGTGGCACACCCAGGAGGGTCCCCAAGGAGGAAACGGAGGTGGGATGATTGATCAAGGTAGGAGGTCAAGAAGGTTCCCGAGGGGTGATGGAGGTGGAGGATGATCCACCAGGATTGTCCCCAAGGGTTGATGGAGGTGGAGGATGATCCACCAGGATTGTCCCTGAGGGGTGATGGAAGTGAGGGATGATCCACCAGGATTGTCACCAAGGGTTGATGGAGGTGGAGGATGATCCACCAGGATTGTCCCCAAGGGTTGATGGAGGTGGGGGATGATCCACCAGGATTGTCCCCAAGGGTTGATGGAGGTGGGGGTTGATCTACCAGGATTGTCCCCAAGGGTTGATGGAGGTGGGGGATGATCCACAAGGATTGTCCCTGAGGGGTGATGGAGGTGGGGGACGATCCACCGGGATTGTCCCCGAGGGGTGATGGAGGTGAGGGATGATCCACAAGGATTGTCCCTGAGGGATTATGGAGGTGGGGGATGATCCACCAGGA
>NW_020885111.1:22257-33501 GCF_003945725.1 Corapipo altera
AGGATTGTCCCTGAGGGATTATGGAGGTGGGGGATGATCCACCAGGAGGAACAGGGCTTAGGAAGGTCCCCAGGAGATCAACAGAGATGGGGGTGACCCAGCAGGTGGGAGGGGGCTCAGGAACATCCCCAAGGGGTGATGGAGGTGGGGTGACCCACCAGGGTGATCCCCAAATGGGGATGGAGGTGGGGTGACCTGGCAGGTGGGGTGGGGGCTCAGGAAGGTCGAGAGCCAGTTTGGGCTGGAAGGCACCTCAAGGACCCTCAAGAGCACCTCCCACAGACCGGGCTGCCCCGTCCAGCTCGACCCTGGCTGTCTCAGGGGAGGGGTCACCCCCCAGACCCCCTCCCACGGGGAGGGGGTCCCCATGTTGCCCACCCAGCATGCGCAGGCGGCCGATCTTGTCCATGAGCAGGGCCGAGACGATGTTCCCGGGGAGCACGGCCAGGGTGCCCAGGAAGCTGACAAAGTAGATCATGTAGGCGTTGTTGTCGTCGCTGAAGTCCAGCTGGCAGCCCTCCTTGTTGTGCAGGAACGTGCTGTTCACCACCCGGCTGTTGATGAACTTGTACTCAAAGAGATCTGAGGGGGAGAGGGGGACATGGGGTCGCTCTGTCTGCACGGCCCCCTTGGGCACCTTCCTGATCCCCTCCCGCCTGGTGGGTCACTCACACCTTCATCACCCCCTCAGGGACCACCCTGGTGGGTCACGTTATCTCCATCACAGTCTGGAGACCATTCTGAACCCCCCTCCCACCTGCTGGGTCACCCCGTCTCTGTCACCCCTTGGGGGTCTTGTGGGTCACCCCAACTCCACCATCCCCTTGGGGACCTCCCTGACCCCCCCCTCTCCAACCTGGTGGGCCCCCCCCCAAACTCCATCAGCCTCCTGGGGACCCCCCTGGGGGGTCACCCCCCCTCCACCCCCACCTGTGTTGTAGAAGACGGTGGAGATGAAGGTGCAGTTCTTGAAGAAGGTGTTGCTGGAGGTGATGTCCTCAAAGTAACACTCCTCGAAGAGCGAGTCCTCGAACGTCACCGACTTCATCTTCAGCCCGATGAACCTGCGTGGTGGGACGGGAGGGAGACCCCACCGCTTCCCCCCTGCTCCTGAGCCCCAAGCTCGGCCCCCCCAGGCTCAGCCCCCCCAACCTCCACTCACTTGTCGTTGAAATACTCGCCGCCACGGTGCACCTGGTTCTCCAGGGTGAAGTTGAAGGTGAAATGTCGAACCTTCTCCCGCGTGAAGAGCTTGGTGCGAGAGGCGTACTCGATGCTCTGCAGGTGCTTGATCATGTCGGGGAACCACACGGTGAGCCCGTAGTAGCTGCGGGGAGAGGGGTGAGTGGGTCCTGCGGGCCCGGGGCTCCCAGTGCCAACCTGTGCCATCCCAGGGCCAACCTGTGCTATCCCAGTGCTACTCATCCCATCTCATCCCACCCGGTGCTGCCAGCTCCACCTCAGTCCCAGCCCAGAGCTCCCAGTACCAATCTGGTGCTATCCCAGTTCTGACAGCTCCATCTCAGTGCTGCCTGGCTCCATCTCAGTCCTGGCCAAGTGCTGTCTGTCCTGGCTCAGTGCTGCCTAGTACCATCCCACCCCATCCCATCCCATCCCATTCCATTCCATTCCATCCCATCCCATCCCATCCCATCCCATCCCAGTGCTGTCTATCCCATCCCATCCCGCCCCCCGGCACCTGAAGGACATGGTGAACCACACCGCCATCATCATCAGCGTCACGCGCCGGAACTCGGGCGCGAAGCACTGCTGGAAGTTGCTCCAGACCTGTGAGGGGACGTGGGAGGTGATGGGGACACGGGAGGTGGCGGGGACGTGGCGGGTGACAGGACAGGGAGGCCACGGGGACCCCCGAGCAGCTCCGGCCTCACCTGCTGCGACAGGTTGAGGCATCGGACGAGCCAGCGCCGGTACCACGTCCCGGTGTCCGACTGGATCTCGATGAGCTCGTCCTCCCGCTTGATAGTCTTGATGTGTGTGACCTGGGGGGACAGTTTGGGGACACAGGGAAGCACCAGCCTCGGCCCTGCCCCACCTTGTACCTCAGTTTCCCCCTCACGGGCACTGCTTTTATCCCAGAGCTGGGAATTGCAGCCCCTGCTCCTGGAGGAGCCCCCCCTCCCACCTTGGGGTGCTGGGGACCCCAGAGCCCAGCCCTTGGGGGGGTCCTTACCGAGAAGACCCTCTCGGGGTGGCCCTTGGCCCTCATGTTGGTGTCGTGGACCTGCTTCAGCACCATCCAGGCCTCATCGTGCTTCCCGTTCTGTGAGGCAGCACCGGGTCACCCCGGGACACCCCAGACACGGACACGGACATGGACAGGGACACGGACATGGACAGGGACACGGATCACCCCCCTGCAGTCCCTGACTGGGTCCCACCACCCACCTGGGTCCTGCCACCCACTTGGGGGTCATTGTGTGGGTCCCTCCACCGTCTTCATCACCTCCTTAATGTCCCACCACCCACCTGGGGTCCCCGGCTGAGTCCCATCACTCACTCCAGAGGGTTCCTGCCCAGGTCCTACCACCCCTGGGTGTCTCTCTCTGGGGTCCTCCATCTCCACCACCCACCTGGAGGTCCCTGCCTGAGTCCCCCCTTCTCTACCATCCCCCTGGGGATCACTTCCTAGGTTCCCCCATCTCCACCACCCACCTGGAGTTCCTGGGTGTGTTCCATCACCCACCTGGGGGTCCCTGACCTAGTCCTCCCATCTCTACCACCCCCTGGGTGTCCCCCTCTGGGTTCAACTCCACCACCCTCCTGTGGGTCCCCACCCAAGCGCCCCACACACACGGGAATCACTTCCTAGGTTCCCCCATCTCCCCCTCTCCACACTCGGGGTCCCTGATGCACCCCCAGCCCCCCTCCCGGGCCACTGCCGTGCCCCACCCCGTGCCCTCCCACCTCCAGGTAGAAGCGGGGGCTCTCGGGCATGGTGGTGAGTGCCCCGATGGCGAAGACCGAGGGGAAGGCGCAGACGAGCACGAAGACCCTCCAGCTGTGGAACTGGTACGCGGAGCCCATCTGGAAGCTCCAGCCTGCGGGGGACGGGACAGGACACGATGCTGGGGCTGAAACCCGGCGAGCCCCTCACGCTCCACCGGCCCGGGGGGTCCTACCGTAGTGGGGGATGATGGCCCAGGCCATGGCGGAGGCGTAGATGCCCCCGATCATCCAGAACATGCAGAGCCAGCTCAGGTGCTCCCCTCGCTTCTCCTGCGCCAGGAACTCCGAGAAGTAGGAGAAGACGATGGGGATGGAGCCGCCGATGCTGGGGACGGAGGGGAGCGGTGTCACCCCTGCCCCTGTGACCCCCCCCATGCACGGGGGGGAGCTCGGCCCCCGCTCTGGGGGTCCCACGCGTGGCCAGGGCCCCCTTACCCCACGCCCGAGAGCAGGCGGCAGAAGAGGAAGGTGCCGTAGCCCTGGACGAAGGAGGAGAAGAAGGCGAAGACGCTGTTGACGGAGAGGGAGATGAGGAGGCACTGCCTTCGGCCCAGCCGGTCGGCCAGCCCGCCCCACACGAACGCGCCCACCATCATGCCCAGGTACACGATGAGTCCTGGGGAGGGGGACAGGCGGAGAGGTCACTCCCGGGGCACTCGGGGACCTGTGCCCCGAGTCACCAGGCAGAGGGGGACAGCGCTGGCAGGGACCCCCTCCCTGGGACACCTGGGTGCCCTTGCAGGGAGGGGACAGAGCCCTGTGTGTGAATGGGGGGTGGGAATTGTCTCCCTGCTCTGCTTGGGAGGGGGGGCAGAGGTGCCTCCAGGACCCCCACACCCAGTCCCTCCCCCTGTGCTGAGTTTGCCAGGTCTCTCAGGGACACAGGGCACCAGTAACCCCTGGGTTTGGGGGGTGTCAGGTTGTGGTGGGCATCATAGAGAAGTGGGGGGAGGCAGCCTATCAATGCAGCCCTTCACAGCCCCCCCAAACCCACTCTCAGCACCCACTCATCAGCTCCAGTCCATGAGTTCACACCCCCCAACCCTCCTTCCCCGTTGCTCAGGTGGAGACCGATGTGGGACTGGGAGGAGGAGGATGGTGGGAGCCCTGTGTCCCAGGGGGGGTCCTGTGCCCTTCCTTGTCCCCACATCCTTTCCTGGAGACCCCACATCTCCATGTCCTCATGGCCCCCGAATCTTCCTGTGTCCCCCCGTACCCCCCATGTCCTTCCTCATCTCCAGCTCCCCATCCCCTCACCCCCCCGTACCTCTCTGCCCCCCCATGTCCCCATGTCCCCCCCCATCCCGTGTGTCTCTCTGAACCCCCATATCCCCACACCCCACTGTGCCTCTCTGCCCCCGCTATGTCCCATGGCCCCCCCCCATCCCGTGTGTCTCTTGGTACCCCCATAATCCCCACGGTCCCCCATGGACTGCCCCGTATCTCTCCACATCTCCCAGTGCCCCTCCACATCCCGCTGACCCTCCTGCCCCCCCGGACTCCCCCCAATCCCCCCCCCCCCCGTGCCCACCCCTCCTCACCCAGCATGCCCTTGTTGGAGTCGGAGAGGCACATGTCCTTCTCGGCGCTGGGCAGGACGAAGCCCACCACGAAGACCTCGACGCCGTCGGCCATGAGGGCCAGGCCCAGGACGAAGTAGAGGGTCCACTGGAAGCGGCCGTGGCCGCACTCCTGCAGGATGAGCTCGTACTGCTGTGCCAGCTCCTCGCGGTCCTTCCGCCGCTGCCCCTCGCTGTCGTCGAAGGCGCCGGTGGCCGTGGCGGCCCCCAGGCGCTCCCCCCCCTTCAGCGACTCTTGCCGGGGGATCCCCTGGTACTCGCCCTCGTAGATCTCATCCTCCTCATCGTGGCCCTCGGTGGCGTCGCTGGACGCCCCCTCCTCCTCGTTGGCCCCCTCGCCCCCCCGGTAGTAGCCGTCCTGGGGCGCGTAGTCTTCGTCGTCCTCCTCCTCCTCGAAGCGGGAGTAGGAGCGCCGGGTGTACTCGTCCTGCACGCGGTCCATGCCCCGGCTCACCTTCTTGGCCGCCTGCTTCTTCACCTCCTTGGCGATGTCCTTGGCGCCGCGGATGAACGCCGTCCGGTCCCGGAACGACTCGTCCATGGCGCCGGCGGGATGGGACGGGACGCCGGCGTGGAAATGGGGAGGGGTCTCTGCGTCGGGGGGCTGCGCCCTCAGGCCCGGGATGGGGGGAGATGGGTGATGGTGCTACCCATCCGTGGGAGGGGGCGTGGGGGGACCCCGGACACCGGCCCGGACCTGGGGAGCCCAGACACAACCAGGGCTGTGTTAAGAGTGGCAACGGCCCCATATCCCACCTCCCAACTTTTTTCCCGTCTCAGATGGAAACAGGAGGATTTGAGGGGACCCCCTGCCCCACAGCGTGTGGGGGGGGGTCACCACAGGGCACAGCAGGAGCTGGGGTGGGGACAGGTTGGTGGACACTGGTTCCATGCCAGCTCCTGCCCCTTAGGTGCCCCCTCCCCTCACTTGGGGGAATCCCAGCTCCCACAGTCCACTGGGACACCCCCAGCACCTCCGGATCCATCCATTCCACATCCATTCCAAAGGACAGAGGGAGCTGAGGGGGCATCGCTGCCCCCAATACCCCCAGTCAATCCCCCTGGACTGTGAGTCACCCCAAAAACGTGGCCATCAGCAGGCCTGAAGGAGCCCCCTATTTCCTTGGGCACCACAGGATGGAGCAGCACCAGGGGGACAGGGAGGGGACCAGCCCCCAAGGGCACAGGGGTCCCCAAACCCTCCCAGCGCTGCCAGTACCCGAGATGGGGGCCTCAAGGAGACAGGTTTGGGACTGGGGTCCCTCAGAAGATCCCTTGGGGGGTCCCTTAGGTGACAGTGACCTGGCCACGTCCCCGGCTCCGACCCAGCACCACGTGTGCCCGACCACGTTCCCTGCAGAAGCTTCCAGGCAGGATTTGCTGTGGGAGACGCCGGCAGAGGCTGCCCCGGGAAGGGGGGGGGCTGGGGGCACCCCAAGTGCCACAGAGTCCAGCCTTGGGGGAGGAGAGGGGGCACCCAGATACCTGGGGGGTGGCACCTCCCTGTGTCCTCATACCCTGTCCCCCTTCCCAGCCCAGCGACTCCCCCCCGGCCGTGCAGAGCCCAGCTCGGCTCGTGACAGGGATGGACCCGCAGCCCCCCAGCCCGACGCTGCTGCCCCGGCCGCGGGGGCCGGCGTGACCCCCCCAAAGTGCTATTTTTATCCCCGGCCAGGCGGGAAGGAGCTGCGGGCAGAGGGACGCAGCCGGCGCCGTGTCCCCCCTCCCCGAGCGAGGGGACGGGGCACGCGGGGACGCTAAATTTAGCCCTTCGGAAACCCCGTGAGGGGGTAGGGGCTGCGGCAAGGCCCGGCCCCCCCTTCCCTAGCGGAGCCGGGCAGGTGATTTCACAGGATAAAATGGCAAATTCCCCCCTGCTCTCTGCTCCGGCCGGGGGAAGCCCCCGCTCCCCTCCCTGGGGGTCCCGCGGGCCCCCCGAGGCCCCTGGAAGGGGTCGATCCACGGCCAAGGTCATTTTTCTCCGGCCAGGCTGGCGGTGCCCTGCGGAGCCTCCCGATGCGGGGCCGGTGTTTCACGGAGCGGGAGGTGTCGGGGGCTGGGATAAGGAATCGGGGGAAAGGGAGAGGCCAAGTGCGCGGTGAGGAAGAGGATGGGCCGGGGAGCAAGGTCACCGCGGGCTCCGTGACGGAGAAGCGGCCCCACGAGCCGGGGAACCTCGAGCGGCCGAACCGACGGGCAGGAGCCGGCGCCGGATGAGATCAAGGGTTTGATGCCACGAGGAAGCCAGAAATCCCACAGACCGCAGCCCCCCGAAATGCAGGAGCCGGGGGGAGGAGGTGTCCCCCAAAAATGCCCGTCACGGGGGCAGAACGTGCCGCTGGCCCTGCGGCCCCGTCCTGGCGTTGGCCAGAGCCGACACTGCCAGCCCTGGACAAGGTTATCGGACCTGGATCCGGCTCCTCCTGCCGCGCATCCGAGCGGAGCCGGGGGTCGGTGCAGCCACGCACCCCAAAACCCCCGGGGGTCCCACGCTGGGGGTCTCTGCCCCCCACCCCCCGCAGCCCCCAGCCTCCCTGCAGAACGCCAGGAACATGGCGACAAGGGGAGAGTTTTAAATCGCCCGTGTCCAAGGTCACCCCCCAACTACCCCAGTGCCACCCCCTCCCCAAAAACCCGCCGGTCCCCCCCCACTCCCATCCCTGCGGCGGATTCCCGATCCCCTCCGGCTGCTCCCCGGCCGCAGGACGGCCCGGGGGGATGACAGGAGCCCCCGAACACGCACATCCAAAGGCAGACCCGGGCTCCAGGAGAGGTTTTCCAGGACAAAATGGCCACAGCAAGTGGGAAGGAGAAGCCGAACCCCGAATCCATCATCGGTGAAGGCCGATTAACGCCGTGGGGAGGGGAGGGGATGTGGGGTATAAACCCGTTTTGTTCCCCCTTTACCTGGCTCAGTCCTCGCCCCGCTCCAGCTCCAGCTCCCTCCCGACGCCGGCGAGGAGGAGGAAGGTGCTCCGGCGAGGAAGGATGCTCGGGAAGGGATACGGCGAGGAAGGAGGATGCTCCGGCAGCGACACGGCGCGACAGCAGCTCCCGGGTACCAGCGCTACCGCCGCAGCCTCCGCCGCACACACGGAGCGCTGGGAGAGTCCATCGGCGCAGCCCCGGGAAGGGAGGGATCAGCCACGGCACGCGGATACCGGGGGGGCTCGGCGGGAGCGGGGGGGGGGGCTCGCCCCTACCGAGGGGGGGGGGTGCGATGGATCCCCCGGGATGCGCACGGGGAGCTCCCGCGGGATCGGGGCTCCCGGGATGGAGCCGCTGGGATGGAGCCGCTCCGGAGGCTGCCGATGGCGGGGAGCGGGTGGTGGTGGGCACGGGGGGCACGAGCCCGCGGCCCCCCCGGATCCCTCGGCGAGGCTCAGCCCCCCCCCCCCCTCCGCCCCCCGCCGCCCCCCGCCCCCGGCACGGCTGAGTCACGGCCTCCGCGGGGCTGGATTGGGATTTTTTGGGATCAAATCGTCCCCGCCCGGGCTCGCCAGACCCGGCCCCTCTGCTGCGACACGACACGAACGGCCCCTGAGGGATTTTTTTTTTTTTAGGGGAGGGGGGGGAGCTACGGCCAGGAGGGCACAGCGAGGTCTGGAATACCCAAATTGAACGTCTTTTCCCACGGATCGTTTCCCAAGGGTGGGAAATCGGGACCCCCAGTGCTCCAGCCCCACTCCCCCTGGGGCTCTGGGGGAGTGGGGCTGTCCCCCCCAGCTGAGTTCGGGGTTGGGGGTCCTGGGGTCCCCACAGTGAGCAGGGATGGGGGGGTCCTCCCAGAAGCAGGATCTCCCCTGATCCCCCTCCACTTACATCCCAGCGTACCCAAAGCCCCCTCCTCCTGCATCCCAACATTCCCAGAGCCCCAGCCTTCCCTAAAATCCCTCTCCCTGCATTCCGTGCAACGAGTTGATCCAGTCTCAGCATCCAGGATGTCAATCCCAAAGCCCCCCAATCCATCAGGATCCAGCAGGATCAGCACTTCCCCTCTCAGACTGGAAAACACGGACAGGGACCAGTCCACACCAGCAGCACCAGCACAGGGAAGGATTTAGGAACCCAAGAGCCGAGAAATAGTGGTGACACCTTACTGGAAACAACCCCAAAAGCGGGATGGAGCTGCAGGGCGAGGCCGGGAGCAGGGCAGGGTGCCCGCTTGGGATCAGGGCTGTGCCCTCGGGAGATCACAGGCCCAAAGAGCCCCGGGGGCAGCTCAGCCCCAGGGGGAGTGTGTCCCATGTCCTCAGGCTCCTGGTGACTCATGTGCCACTGTCACCACCGAGCTCCTGTCCCCGCCCTGTGTCCCCACTCCGATCACACTCAGCCCCGGGGGCTTCATGTGGATCATGGGAGGAAGAGTCTTGGCAGCAGCCAGGGAATGGCTCCTCCTTGGGAATGTTTGGCAGGGCCTGAAAACCCGGGGGGGGGTGAGATACAACTGGGGGGAGTGGGATAAAAACAGGGGGATGGTGGCATAAAATAGGGGGAAAGGGATAAAAGCAGGGCTGACAATGGGATACAGCTGGAGGGAAGATGGGATGTAACTGGGAATGATGGGACAAAACCAGAGGGGGTGATAGGATAAAACTGGGGTGACAGTGGGGTAACACCAGGGGAGAAGGGGGTGATGGAAGCCAACAGTGCCCTCTCCCTCCTCACAGCTTCCCAAATCCTTCCCATCTCCAGGTCCTGCTCTGACACCTCCTCACGGTGCTGAATGAACGAGGAAAGGGCAGATGATTCTGGAACAGCCCTGGGAAGCACAGAGCCATCCTCTCCCTCCTCTCCCAGCCCAACAGCTTCACCCCCAGTTAAGATCATCCCCAAAACCACAAGAAAACCAGCTGAGAGCAATCCCAACCCAAGATCCCATAGCTCATTCCCCTCCTGAGGGAAGGGATGTGGCAGGGACTCAGCAGAGTGGGATTCATCCCAAATCCCTCCTCTGAACATCCTTGTCTCTGAGATGAGTGTCCCAGGCTCCGAGGGTAGCCACCACCCCTCAGCTGGTGACAAACACGAAGAGCCTCGTCCCCAATCCAGGGACCCCCTCGGTTCCCAAATCCTTTATTTGCCGGCGGGCGGCCGCTGCTTTCCGTACAAAACCAACAAATCTGGTAAAAAGGAGCTCGGAAAAGCTGCCAGGGAGAGAGAAAGGGGAGGAGGTGGAGGGAAAGTGAGGAAAACCAACAACACTATAAAAAAAAACCAGGAGGGGAAAGCGGGGGGGGCAAGGAGGGAGGGGAGGGACACCCCCAGTCCCCCCTAGGAGTGGGAATGTTGGTCCGAGGGGGCCGGGAAGGCCGAGGATGGAGACAGAGGGTCCCGAGCGGGGTGGGGGGGCTGCCCCCCCTCTCAGGGCAGGGGTCCCCGCAGGGGCCCGCGGGGGGGCACCCCGGGGGGTCTCTGTGCCGGCCGTGGGGGCAGCGGGACCCTCTGGTATCCGTAGGGAGGGGGCCGGGGGGGCCCGTTGTAGCCGTGGGGCGGCATCAGCGGGGGGGGCCCGCGGAGCCCGTGGTGCGGCAGCGGCCCAGGGTGACCTGTGGGACAGAGGGGGGGTCAGCACCTGTGGGGGGGACAGGCAGTGCCCCCCAAACCCCCCCAACCCACCCCAGGGGGTCCAGAGACCCCAGGGGTGCCCCTCAAACTCCCCCAACCCCCCACTGTGGGTGCCCCCCAAATTCCCCTGTGGGTGCCCCCCTAAGCCCTCCCTGCCCCGTGGGTTCCCCAGATCCCCCCCCGGAGCAGATCCCACTCACCCATGGGTGATCCAAAGTGCGGCCCCCGGGGTGGGAGCCCCATTGGGGGGGGTCCTGGGTGGGGCATTCCCGGGGGGGGTCGAGGAGGGGGCTGCCCTCCGGAGCCCGGGGGTCCCGGGTGGTGCTGGCCCATCCCGGGAGGTCCGTGGTGCACCTGCATCGGCGGCATTCCTGGGGGGACAACATGAGTTAGGGGTGCAGGGAAGCAGGGAAGCAGCTCCTGGCACCCCCAAGGGGGTTGGAATTCCAGCTGGGTCTGGTTAGTGAGGGATGCAGAGGAGCTTCTGCTGCCAAAAAGAGGGTTAAAGAGGAGGGAACACGAAGCCAACAGCAAGAGGAAAGGGCCTGGATGCAAGTGTGTGGGAAAACAGATGAAATAGAAAGTATGTGTGGGAAAAGAGATGGGATCCTGTGTCTGTGCAGCCCTGGGACAGTGAGGAATGACCATCCTTAGAGATTCTGGACAAGCTCCCAGAGCAAACTGGTGCTGGAGCCCGCCCTGCCCCGACTGAGGAAGCCAGGATTCCCCCCAAAACCTGCTTTTTCTCAATTATCCCATTTTATCCCGTTGAAGAAAAGTCCAACAAACTGATTCCTTCCTCCCCCTGGGAAGCTCCAGCCCCCAGTTTTCCCTCTCTGGGTGTAATTGGCTCCACTCAGGCCCCGCCACCATCTGCTCCCGGCACGGCCAGGGCGGATCACACAAAGCTCCCTAATCAGGGCAGCTCCAGAGCCACAGGATCAAACAAATCCCAGAGAATCATTAAATTGCACATTTCACAAAATCGGGGCTTTTGAACCCGGAGCTGAGGTGCAGCCACGGCTCCTTCCTGGGGCCAAACTGGAATCGGGGAAACGACTTGTTTCCTTGAATTATTAATCCCTAAATTAGCTCCTGCCTTCCTCCCCTGCATCCCTGCTTTCCT
>NW_020885111.1:33511-41003 GCF_003945725.1 Corapipo altera
CATCCCTGCCTTCCTTCCCTGCATCCCTGCCTTCCTCCCCTGCATCCCTGCCTTCCTTTCCTCCATCCCTGCCTTCCTTCCCATGTCCCTTCCTTCCCACGTCCCTCCCTCCCTGCATCCCACACCTTCCCAGCTCAAGGAAACCAGCCCCTCTTCCTGCCCAGGCGTCTCCCAGAATGCCACGACTTCCTAAATTCCCCAAATCCTTCGGAAATCCCTCCGGGCCCCCCTCCATGATTGGAAGGGGGATCCCCTCACCCCCCACCACAGCAGAAGCAGATCCCCACTCCCAGCCCCACTCCCAGCCCCATTCCCGGCCCCATTCCCGGCCGGATCCGTACCTGGGTGGTGCATCCCGCCGGGTGGGAAGGGGTGTGGGTGGGGTGGGTGCCCTCCTGCCGGGGCAGCCCCCGAGGGGGGTCCAGGGGCTCCAGCACCCGGTGGCATCGGCGGGGGGGGCATGGCCGGGGGCATCCCGGGGGGCAGCGCCCCGGGCGGCGGCACCGGCGGCGGGAACGAGCCGGGAGGAGGCAGGCCTGGAATACACAGAGTGAAATTTGGGAAAGGGGAAACCCCCCCCAGCCAGAAAAACAAAGGGAAGGGTGGTGAAGTCACCCCAAACCCCCCACATAACCATGACCCCCCACAGTGTCACTGTCACCCTCCTCATGTGACCGTGACCCCTCCCAGGATCCCCAGCCCCACATCTCACCCACCTGGGGGGGTGACCCCTGGGCCCCAGAGTGGGGTGTCACCGTGACCCCCCCAATGTCACCGTCACCCCCCTCCGTGTGACTGTGACTCCCCCAATGTCACTGTCACCCCTCTCATGTGACCGTGACCCCCTCAGGACCCCCAGCCCCGCATCTCACCCACCTGGGGGGGTGACCCCTGGGCCCCAGGGTGGGGTGTCACCTCAACCCCCCCAATGTCACTATCACCCCCCTCATGTGACCGTGACCCCCTCCCAGGACCCCCAGCCCCGCATCTCACCCACCTGGGGGGGTGACGCCGGGCCCCAGCGCGGTGACCACGGGCGTGGGCACCGAGGGGGGCGGGGGGGCGTCGGCGAAGAGCTGGTGGGGGCGGTCGGCCTGCGAGAGCGGGTTCTGCGCCGCCAGCAGCCGCTCGGCGGCCGAGCCGTGCCGCTCGCCCTTGGAGTCCTTCTTGAAGGCGTAGGACACGGTGATGGGCCGGTTGCACAGGTACTGCCCGTTCATGGCCTCGATGGCCGCGTCCGACGCGTCGAAGCTGGCGAAGTTGATGAAGGCGTAGCCCTTGGAGTTGCCCGTGTCGGGGTCCCGCATGATCTTGGGGGTCTGCAGGATGACCCCGAAGGCGCTGAAGGTGTCGTAGAGCAGCTTCTCGTCGATCTCGGGGTCCAGGTTGCCGATGAAGATGTTGGCGCCCACGTCCAGGTTCTTGTTGTGGGCGGAGGCCTTGTTCACTCGGATGGGTTTCCCGTAGAGCTTGATCATGTTCATGATCTTGATGGCGTAGTCGGCGTCCTCCTCGCTCAGGAACTCCACGAACCCGTACCCTGGGGGACCCCAAAGGGCTCAGGGGCACCCCAGGGGGCTCGGGGGGAACCCAATGGGTCTTCAGGAGAGGGGAGACGCCCCCACCCTCCACTTGATCTAAACCTCGATTGACTCAAAACCCCATTTAATTATGGATTGGAACTCCCTCGATTTGATTTTGGCCCCACGTGACATTTCATTCAATGCCTGCTTGATCTAAACCCTGGGCCCCAAACACCCCCTTAAGATAATTCCCCCCTCTCCCCACCCCAATTCCACCCCCGGCTCTGCCCCCTGCTCAGGTCTGGGGGTCCCAGCCCCTCACCCTGCTGCTGGCCCGTGTCCCCCCACCCCCGGCTCTGCCCCCCCTTGGGATTTGCGGGGTCCCCGTCGGGATCTGGGGGGTCTCTCACCCTGGTGCTGGCCCGTGACCCGGTCCTTGGGCATGTGCGTGTTGACCACGGGCCCGGCCTGCAGGAAGAGCTCCCAGAGCAGGGGCTCGCTGACCTTCTCGTCCAGGCCCCCCACGTACACCGTGGCATCTGTGGGAATGCAGGTCAGAGCCGGAAAACCTCGGGATAACGGGGGGCTCGGGGCTGGGATCCCTCAAGTCAAAGCCCCCCCCAAACCTTCACCAGATCCCCCTTAATCCGCCTTTATCCAGGCGGCCCCCCCCAGCCCCCCCTTTTCCCTCGGGACACCAGACCGCCCCCCCTATGTCCCCAGAGCCCCCCGGTGCCCTTCCCTCCACGTCCCCAGGGTCCTCCCGGTGCCTCCCCCCACGGTCCCAGTGCCCCCCGTCCCCCTCCCCTTCCCACCCTGGTTCCTCTCCGAGATCGGCCCCGCCGCCATCTTGTCTCGGTCCCGCGCGCGCGGCGACGCACGCCCGTGACGTCACCGCGTCGCCCGCGGGGAGGCGGGCCGGAAGTGGCGTCCGGCGGGGAAGGCGCGGCGGCCATTTTGGGTGTGGGCGGGAGGGGCGGCCGGGGGATAGTGCTCTTCCCGTCTGTCGCGATATCGCCCGCGACAGGCGACGGCAGCGCCCGCGTGGCCGGGAGAGAGCGCCCTCGGTGCCCGGGAGTGCTCAGTGCCAGGGGGTCCCAGTGCCAGGGGATCCCAGTGCCAAGAGATCCATCCCAGTGCCGGGGCATCCAGTGCTGGGGGGTCCCAGTGCCAGGAGATCCCAGTGCCAAGAGATCCATCCCAGTGCCAGGAGATCCCAATTCCGGGGGATCCCAGTTCCAGGGGATCCCAGTGCCAAGAGATCCCAGTTCCAGGGGATCCCAGTGCCAGGAGATCCCAGGGCTGAGGGTCCCAGTTCTGGGCTCCCGCAGTGTCCCCATCCCATTCCTATCACAGCCCATCCCCATTCCTAGTCCCATCCCATCTCTTCCAATCCCTTCCGCTCCGATCCCATCTCATCCCGGAGCTTCTCAGGCCTCGTGGAGGCAGCACAGGTTTAATGGAAAACTGGGTCCCTGCTTTGCCCTTCCTGGGACCCCCAGAATGCCCAGAGAGGAGCTGGGGGCACCGGGCGGCTCCACAAGACCCCAAATCCCAAGGGATCCTGGTGGGATCCTGGAGCCACGCTGGGTCATGTGCTCTCCAGGGGCTCAGCGGGGTCTCCACGTGTTCCAGGTGCGGAGCCGGTCCTGGAGCAGCTCCAACTCCTCGACCAGGCCGGACCAAGATGGGGCAAAGCGCCCACGCTGTGAAGACATGATGTGGATACGGGACATGGGAATGGGACAGGGACATGGGAATGGGACACGGGACAAGGACACGGGACAGGGACATGGACAGGGACATGGGGATGGGGACATGGGGATAGGGACATGGGGATGGGACAGGGACATGGACAGGGACACAGGACAAGGACATGGGATAGGGACATGGGAGCAGGGACATGGGACAGGGCAAGATGGAGGGATATGGGGTCCCCCTGACCATCCATCCATCCATCCATCCATCCATCCATCCATCCCCCCGATGGACACAGGGGACATGGATGGGGATGGATGAATGGACACGGGGTGCAGACAGGCACAACCACACAAGACCCCCCCCCCCATCCCCTCCAGCCGAAGCAGTAGGACAGGTCAGGGCCCCCCCAAAGCGAGACCCCCCTGAAGCAGGACCCTCCCAGTTCCCCCCATCCCAGTACCTGTTCCTGGGGCAGCCCCCTGAGGTAGCAGCGGTGCCAGAGCCGGACGCAGGGTCCGGCCGTGCAGGGCAGGAGCAGCCCCGGGGGGGGCCGGGAGCCCCCCGAGATGCCCCCCCGTGCCCCCCTGCTCTCCAGGGGGGGGTCCCGCTGTGGGGGGTGCAGGGGGGGGCGGCCACTCCACCAGGGCAGAGGGTGGGGGCACAACGAGCCCTTGGCCAGCGCCAGCACGGGCCCAGCCCCTCGCCACGGGCAGGGGGCTGCGGGCTGGGAAAGGGGGGAAAACAGGGATTAGGGAAAATGGGGAGAAATCCAGCAGAGGGGGAGGAATGGTGGGCAACAGGGATTAGGGGGAAAAAAAAAGGAGAGGGGAAATCAGCAGGGAGGGAAGGGAAAACGCAGGGAAATATGGATTAAGGAAAAAAGGGGAAGGAATCCATTGGGAGGGGAAAAAATGGGGGGGGGATAGGGATTAGTGAATAAAGGGAGGGAAAAACCAGCTGGACGGGAAAATGGGGGGCAAACAAGGGGTGCAGCCCCCCCCAGCCCAGCCTCACTCACCCCATCTGGGGTTGGGGGCTCGGCGGGGGCCGGGGGTCCCGCGGGGTTCCGGAATCGCTCCCGCTGCTCTCGGCTGTAGCGCAGCCCCCAGGCCCAGACCGGGGGGAAAGGGCAGGCAGAGGGGTCCCCCTTGTGCCCCCCGGGCCCCCCCGAGGGGTTCTGCCAACCACCCACCGGGCGGTAGGTCTGGCTGTGGGGCCAGGGCTGCGGGGAGAGATGGAGGGGTGTCAGTGCCCAGTTTGGGATGGGGACACTGAGGCGCCAGGGAGGAGAAGGGGTGAAACGGGAGGTTTTGGGGGTGTCCCTGCCCAGTTTGGGATGCGGGAGTGCCCCCCGCCCCCCTCACCGGGCTGCCGTGGCCCCGCTGCCGCTGGCAGCTGAAGCGGAAGGTGCTGAAGTAGGGGCTGAAGCTGCTGTCGTGGAGCGCCAGGAGAAACGCCTCGGTGAAGCCGAAATCCGCCGGGAATTGCCGCAGGAGCTGCCACGTGCAGTCCAGGAACAGCAGGAACACGGGGGCCTGCGGGGGGGCACTCCTGTCACCCCCTTGGGATGGGGTCTCACCTCCTTCTAACCATGGGGGCTCCTGGCTCCTGTCACCCCGTGGGGACAGGGAATGGGGGGTCCCACCTCCTCCTGAGGGGGGTCCTGGCTCCTATCACCCCGTGGGGATGGGGATGGGGGGGTCTCACCTCCTCACGGGGGGTGTCCCGGCAGAGCAGCCCCAGGCGGCGCGGGAAGGGGTGTCCGGCTGCCACCCACTCCCGCTGCACCAGGCTCTGGAAGCCGGGCAAGGAGCGGGCGTGGGGGTCCCCCAGGAGCTGCACCAGCGAGGCCAGCAGGCAGTTCAGGTCCCGGTCCGAGGGCTCTGGGGGGTGAGGTGGTGAGGGAGGGGTCCCCTTTCCATCCCCTGCACCCCCCTCCCGGTGCCCCCACCTTGCAGGACCACGGAGCAGCGTCTCCCTGCCAGCAGCGATACCACCTCCACAGCTTTCCTCAGGCAGGTGCTGGGGGGGGCAAAAGGGGGAGGTCAGGGTACCCCAAAATGCCACGGTCACCTGCCCGGGGAGGCTGCAGCCCACCCTGGGGGGCTCCTGCACACACCACAGCCACCTGGAGGGGGACATCCCGCTGTGGGGAGTGGGGTTTTAGGGGAATATCCCCCCTACACCCCAAAATACCTCCCTGCACCCCGAAGAGCCCCTCCTTGTCACCCACTCACCGGACGTGGTCCAGCCAGCGCGTCCCCTCCAGGGCCGAGAGCCACTTCTCCTCCACCACTGCTCCTGGATCCCACAGGATGAGGGGTCAGAAGGGGGAAGGCCCTCCTCCCCCTGGTGGGTTTGGGGGTCCCCGGGGGCCCCCCCCCGTGCTGCTCACCGGGCAGGCAGAGCGCCCGCAGCTTGAGGTGGGCGAGCTGGATGTCAGCGGGCGAGGGCAGCTCAGCCGTGTCGGCCAGAACGCAGGGCCCACGCCCCCCCAGCAGCAGCATCTCCAGGCACCTGGGGGGCAAAGGGACCCCTGGGTGGGGCCAGGCCGGGGGTGACACCCCCAGCACCCCCCTCACCAGGACCCCCTGGGACCCACCTCACGTCCTCGCTGCCCGGCTCTGAGGCCGGGTGGAAGCCGGCGGCTCTCAGCAGGTCCCCCCCACCCGGGTGGTGCCAGCACAGGCGCTGTGGGACAAACAGGGTGACCCCCCCAACATCACCTCCCAGTCCCCTGCCCACCCCCCCATGGCCCCTCTGGGCACTCACGGGCACCCGGCGCTCCTGGAAGTGGCCGAAGGTTCGCTTGAGGTCGTGGTCCAGGAGCCCACTGGGCACCCACAGGTACCGGGGGAGGCTGCGGGCAGGGGGGCACAGAGTGGGGTTCTCCCAAACCCCGGGTGCTGTTTCCAGTGGCTCAGGGGGTGTTTTCCCCAAACCACAGTGGCAGATGGAGGGGAGGGTTTCCCCACAGCCCTATGTAGCTGATCCCTCTGGGGGGGTGGGAGGTCCATGCTGTGACACCCCCCTGGGTGTTGGGGGGCCCAGAGACCCCCGTGCCCGGCGGGGCCGTACCTGGGGGCCATGTCGAAGCGCTCATTGACGACGCTCACCCTCCAGCCCGCGGCACCCAGACGCTCCAGCTCCTTCTCCCAGTCCTGCAGGCTCTCAAAGAGCAGCGTGGCACCCAGGCCTTCCTCCTCCTCATCGCCCTCCTCATCATCCTCCTCTTCCTCCAGGGGGGCCTCGGCAGGGCAGGACCATCCATCGTGTCCCTCGGCGGCATCCCCCGGCTGCGCGGCTGCTTCCCGTGCCTGGGCGATGGCATTGGCCACCTGCGAGGGCATTCAGGGTGGGGTGTGAGCCCCCCAAGCACCCCCAGAACCCAGAGTGAGGGTCCAAGACTTCTGCACTCCCTCCTCCCCCCCGGCTCACCCGGAACGCCTGCAGAGCCAACCCGTTCTCGGGGAAGTAAAAACGGAGCAGGCGGAAATCCCGGCAGAACACGGCGAGTTCCTCGGGGATGAACTTGAGGGTGGAGGTGGCCGTGAGCACCTTGGGCTTGGAGAAGCTGCTGGCTGGGGGGGCACGGGGAGGGGGAGGCTGTGAGGGCCGGTTCAGACCTGCCCAGCTCATCACAGGGGCTGAGAGCTGAGACCTTCCCAGCTCATCACACAGGGCTGAGACCTGAGACCTGCCCAGCTCATCACACAGGGCTGAGAGCTGAGACCTGCCCAGCTCATCACATGTGCCCCGCGGTGTCCTGTTACCTGCCACCAGCTCGCGGATGCAGGGCAGGGCCACCTCGTCCTCAGAGCGGAGGAGGCCGTGGGAGCCGGGGGCCTGTGGGAGAGTAGGGAGGGCTGGAAGCTGCCCCAGAGTGTCCCCCCCGATCCCAGGAAGGGTGGTGGGGATGGATCGGGGCCCTACAGCCGTCCCATATCCCTCGTTCCTTGTTCCTTGTCCCCCACACCGTCCTGCTGTGAGGAGCTCCCAGGGTGAACACGGCAGTTCCGCACTCGACCAGAGTGGGCTGGGCTGGGGCCGCGACGGAGCTGGGATGGGGTTGGGATGGAGCTGGAATGGGGCTGCGGTGGAGCTGGCAGGGGGTGTAGATGCAACCAGGATGGGGGGCAGGATGGGTTTGGAGTGAAGCTGGGATGGGGTGGGAAGGGGCTGGCCTGAAGGTCGGGGTGCTGTGGGATGGGGTCGGGATGTGGTGGGATGGGGTCGGGATGGGAAGGGATGCGGTGGGATGGGGTCGG
>NW_020885111.1:41013-48416 GCF_003945725.1 Corapipo altera
CAGGGATGCGGTGGGATGGGGTCGGGATGGGACAGGGATGCGGTGGGTTGGGGTCGGGCTGCCGGGGGCGCGGCGCGGGTCCCCGCGGTCCCGTTCCCGGTATTCCCGGCGTTCCCGTCGCACCTGGCCGGGCAGGAAGGCGAGGCGGCGGTTGGTGCAGAGCAGCGTTCCCGGGACGGAGCCGCCGCCGTCCCCGCAGCGCTGCCGGGCGCCCGCCGCCTCCTCCAGCACCCGCTCCCCTGCGGGGACCGGCACTGGGTCCGGGGCTCCGAGGGCCCCCAGCCCCCCGAGCCCCACTGGGACCCCCGGACCCCCCGGTCCCGGCCCCGGCCCTACCTGGGAGCCTGGGAAAGACCGGGCGGCGCCCGCCCGGGGCCCCGTTCATGGCGCAGGGACTTTGGCCGGGCGGGCCCGGAGCGGCGGGGCCGGAGCGGCCGGGAGGGAGCCCGGAGCGCCCGGCCCGGCCCCGGCATCCCGCCCCTCACCCCGGCATCCCGCCCTCCCCCGGGACCCGGGATTCCACGCGTCCCGACATCCCGACCCTTCCGCTCCCGGCATCCCGCCCCCCGCCATCCCAGTGCCCGGTCCCGGCGGGGGGAAAGCGGGGAGAGCCCAGGCGGATGGTGGAGGGGACAGCCCTGGGGACCCCGTCCAGGGACGGGCCGTTCTGGGGTCCCCGCAGCTCCGGGGACCCCGCCAGGGACGGGCGGTCCTGGGGTCCCCGAGCCCCGGCCCCCCATAAGCGCTGCCCCGGGCAGGGGAACCCCCAAACCCCGTCCCGTCCCCGCAGCGTCTCGGGGGGGCCCCGGGGCCTCTCCCGGGGCCGGGCGGAGCGCGGTGACTCACGGCCCAAGCACGGAGCCTTCTCCTCCCAGCTGCAACAGCGGCTCCCGAGCCGGGCCCACCCGGCCCCCGCCTCGCCGACCCCACACCCGGCGGCAGGTGGATGGTAGCCCTGGGGCCACCTGTGCCACCCCCCAAGTGCCACGAGAACCCCGGGACCCCCAAACCCCAAGGGAGCCAAGGCAGCAGCACCAGCACAGGGGGATATAAATCCTGACGCCACCCAGGCTCGTGGAAAACCCACTGGAGCACCTTTGGAGCTCCAAATCCCATTTTTGGTGTATTTCCCCCCAGATTTTGGGGGGCTGCAGCTCCTGTGCCCCAGTTTTCCTCCTGCGGGAGAATCACCTGGCGGAGGATCCCGGGGGCTTGGATGGGATTTTGGCTCCGGCACCTGGCAGATGAGAGGAATTTCCTGGAGGCTTTGAGCCGGGAGCTGCTCCACTGCCAGCGCGGGGTCAGCCCGGGCCACCCCAGCAGAAAAAATCCTGGAGGAAAATCGTCCGGCACAGACGTGGCACCGGGCACGGAGCAGCCACTGGCAACACCGGGAGGAAGGGAAAACACCAGGAGCTGGGAGAGAAAATCCCAGTACCCAGAAATCCCACGGGAAGCCGTGCCCAGGGCCCCACCTCCCACAATCCATCTCCAACCACCCCCAAACCCCGTTTTCCTCTTTCTGAACCCATTTAAAGCTTCAGTATTTGGACAGCCCGTGCTGGGAGGCAGCTGGATTTTATCCCTGGATTTTATTTATCCTGAGGCTGGGGTCGAAAACCAGAGCATCCCTTGGGGTTGTCCTTGGGATGCAGTTGGGGAAAAGGCTCCAAAATAAGCAAGGATGGACAGAAATGGGAGGGAGGGGTGGTTATGGGGTTCTTTTTAAAATCAAAGCCAAGAACTGGAACAGAAATGGAATCACAGAATAAATGGAATAGAAGGAAATAGAAGGAATAGAAGGGGAACTTACCCGCTCCTCAGTGGACAAAAAAACCCCCCCAAAATCCCAATAATTGGATGGAGGAGGGGATGAGGAACAGCCCCAGGGAGGGAATTGGGGACCCCCAGGGTGAGGGGAGGAAGGAGCCTTGGCGCTGCCCGGGTGCATCAGCTGTTTTGGGGATGGAGAAGGGGATGACGAGCAGCCCCAGGAGGGAATCCAGGTCCCCAGGAGGGGTGAGGGGAGGAAGGAGCCTCAGCACTGCCCAGGTGCATCAGCTGAAGGTTTTTATTGTCAGTGAGTCTGTGGCAGCACAACGAGGCCGCAGGTACAGCCCGACCGCGCCGCTCCAGCCCTGCTCACCAGGAGGCCGAATATCACCAATTAATACGGAATTAATAATAATAATAATAATAATTAAAAAAAAGGTTGGTTTTGTTTTTCTTTTTTTTTTTTTTTTGTGAATAAACCACTGCAGAATTAATTCAGGTCACTCAGAGTTAGTGAGACCCAAAGCTGCCCCGGCCTCCCCCGCCCAGGGGGCCGGGGAGCGGCGAAGGTGAATCTCATTTAATAAAAATCAAAGAAAATCCCAAGAACGGGTTTTTACACACCCTGAAAGACAAAGTTTTCTTCCACCAGGATCCGATGGCAGCGATTTGAATTCCAACCACACCAGTAAGTGCACTTAGTTTGACCTTGGGGTCACATTGCAGCCTCCCTGTCCCCATCCCAGTGGAAAAATCCCTCCCCGGGGCAGGTTTGGTGCTTTTCCTCCAGGTTTTCTGCATTTTCCCCTCTCTCCCCCCCACCCCAAACCCAATAAAGCAGCGAGCGGGTCCAGGCACTTCCCACCCCCACCCAAAGCCAGCATCCATTGGGATGGATTTAACCAAATTGCAGAGAAATTCTCCCAAAATCCGAGGAACTGGTGGTGAAGTGTCACCTCCCGCCTTCCCCCCTGTGCCGTGGGGCATCCCTGCTCTCAGAGCTCCCAGCACAGCTGGAGGATATTCCCAACCCCAAAATAAAGCTGCTGCTCTGATTTTGGGAAAAATGAACATGGGAAACTGGAACTTAAACCCAAGTGCCCACACAACAGTCGAAGGTTTGGTTTGGTTTTAAACCATCTCGGCTCAAAATCCAGAGTGAACCAAGCAGGGGCAGAGCCTGTGGCACATGCCTGCCCTGGGGGTAAAGTCCATCAGAATTCCTGCAGTTTGAGGGAAAAACTGCACTCTCTGGCCTTTGTTCCAAGGCCAGAGGAGCCAGAGGGAGCAGGAGCGACCCCCGGGAGCACCGACTCTGTCCCACAGCTTCAGCCACGCTCGGGGATTTCATAAAACCAGGGGAAACGACTTAAAACTGGAGTCAAATCACCCCTGGGGCGTTTGAAATTCGGATTTGAAAATTCGTGGGCAAGGGAACGTTGCTGGGTGGATGCAAAGTGTTGGGATGCCACTCGGAAAGGCCTTAATCTGGGGGGGGTTTGGGGTAGGAAAGGGCTTTATTCAGGGGGGGTTTTAGGTCTAGGTTAACATTTGTAGGGCCAAGCGTAAGGCGTCGGGTGAGCCCCGAGCTCAGCACCCTTCCAGCTCCTCCACCCCATCCCCTATCCCTTCTCCCAGGAAGGGCCACAGGCAGGAGCAGCTCGGGAGGGGGGGGTTGCATAGTTTGGTGCCTTCTGGAAAACCAACCCCAAAATAAAACCAAGGGAATGTTGTAAAGCTCGGGCTGAGGGATAGAACTCCTGTTTTATTTCCATGTGATGGGAAGAGCTGCACCTCGCTCTGTGCAGGACTGGGGCCCGTTTGGGAGCTGCAGTTACCAAAAAACCCAAGGAATTCTGTGCAAACATCGCAGTGCTAAAGTGAATCCCACCCTGGGAGCTGGCGGGGGGGAGGGGGGGGGGGGGGGGTGAGGGGGAGGCCGGGATGGGGCTGGGAATGCCGTGGGACATTAGTCACGGGAGGATTTTACCTTATTGTTCTGCTTTTTAGCCCTGTTATCAAAAATATGGATTAATTCCGCAGCCTAAAGGTCAGTTGGTGGCTCAGCACAACGGAGCCGAGTTAATCGGGATCAGAGGTAGTACGGAGTAGCTGTGCTCAAGTACAGAGTTATGAGACCCCCCCGGATTGATCCCCCCCTGCCCCGGGGGGATCTGCCCCACGCCGGTGGGAATTCCTGGCAGGAGACTCCGACCTTCGGTTCTCCCGCGGGCTGGGGCTTCCACACAGGGAAAATAAAGCTCCAACCCCCTGGAGCGCTGGGAGCTCCCCCTGCCCCAGGAAGTGTTTAAAAAGAGCATTTTTAAAACCAGAGCTGAGCCCGTCAGGGGCGGGGGAAGAGCTCGTGGGGGAGGGCAGAGCCCAGGGAGGGGCAGAGCCCGAGCCCGCCCTCCCAGCGCTCTCGGAGCCATCCCGGGGCCGGGCAGGGGGAGTCCGACCCACCCCACCCCACCAGCGTCCAACTCCGACCGTCGCTCAGTACCAGCAAGAAGAAATACAGAATAAAACCAGTGTTAAAAAACTCCATTAAAAGGTTTGTGACGCTCCAACCGGGGCGTTTTCGCTCCGTCCCGGGCGGTCGGGGGGCGACGGGAAGGACCCGGCGGGGGCTGCCCCCTCCTCACCCTCCCCCCCCCCAGCTCCCGAAGCTTTGGTCTGGTTTATTGAGTTTTTGAGGAATTCTCCCCCCTCACCCTGTGCTCCGACCCGAGCAGCCCCCGCTGTCCCAAACCATCCCTGGGAATCCTCCTCCTCCCTCGCAGGAGCTCCGGGAAGGCGAGGGCTGGTTGTCCCCTGCCCTCTCTCCCTCCTGCAGCCCCCCCCTCCATCCCACCAGCCCAATCCCACGATCGCCCGCTCCCGGGGAGTGGGGGGGTGTATAAAACCATAATGGATCTATATTATTGCATTCCCCGTGTTCCAGGGGTCCCAGATCCGCACGGGGGTGGGGGGAGCGTCAGAACCTGTGCACCAGCGCCTCCCGCTCCCGGCGCCGCAGCTCCTCCTTGTAACAGCAGGAACAGAAATTCCCAGTCTCCGGGTGTCCGTAAAAGCTGCAGTTGGGCTGTTTGCACTTGGTCTGCTGGACGTTGTAGAGGGCTCGGCTTCTCGTTTTATCCGCTGTTCCCCCCTTGTCCTGCTCCAGGAATTCCCGGCAGCCGTTGCTGTGGGGGGGGGAGGCAGCCGGAGCCCTCGCACTCCGGCGGGAAGGGAGGCTGGATGTCCATGTCCGTGGGGGAGAACCTGCCCGGGTGGGCAGGGCCAGGGGGGCCGGGCCGGGCCTGGTGGTGCCGGGGCAGGGTGGCGTAGGGGGGGAGGCTCCCGCAGGGCCCCCCCGCCAGCTGCCTCCGGCCCTCGGGGCACCCGGGGGGGTGCGGCCCCTCCGCGCTGCCCACGCTGCCCACGGAGGGCCTGGGGAAGGTGAAAACGCCGGAATAGCCCGTGGGAAAAGCGGCTATTTTAGCGCCCAGGGCCTGCTCCAGGGGCTGGGAGGGGTAGGCGGGGGGCAGCTGGGGGAACACAGGGCCTGGCATCACCTCCTCGCCCCGGTGGGCGCCCGCGTCCCCCTCCGGCTTCTTGGCCGGGGCAGCGCTGCCCAGCGCCTTCTTCTCCGCCTCCTTCTGCCTCTGCTCGGCCAGGAAGCGCTCCTCGGCGTCCAGCAGGTACCTCTGGATCATCTCCTCCTGGAACTGGTGCCGGGTGCTGGTCTTGAGGTGGCCGGCGAAGATGAACTTGCGCTCGCCCTGCATGGCCGCGCGCAGGATGCTCAGGCTCAGCCGCACGTCGCTGCTGTACTTGGAGGGATCCGGCGCCTTCTCCGGGGCCGCTTTCCCCGGGCACGCCTTCTCCACGGGAGCTGCCAAGTCTCCTGGGGAACATTCCTCTTTGCTGCCCTTCCGTGCCTTCAGGGACCCTTTCTTCTTCTTCTCCAGGGTGTCTCCCTGCCCGTTGCTCAGGCCGCCCTTCACGGCCTTGCCGTGCATCAAGCCCCCCATGTTCTTTTTTAGCTTGCTGCCCAGAGTCTTCCCGAAGCTTCCCAGCTTGTTGGCCACCGAGTCCGCCCGTTTCTTATCCTTTTCCTTCTCCTTTTCCCGCTCTTTCTTTGGTTTCTCCCTGTCCTTGCCTGCCCTCACGCCCCCGTTGCTGGCAGAGCTGCTGCACACCGACTCCTTGTCCGACTCGCCCGACTCTGCCGCTGAACGAGCGTCGTCCCCTGCAGAGGCCGTGGGGGATTCCGGCTGGGCCAGAGGCGCCTGGGGAAGAAGGAAAGCCAAATATCAAACTCTAGGAATTCCTCAGGTGAGGATTTTCATGCAGAAGGTCAAGCAAAGGAGGTGATGTTGCTTGGAGCACGGAGGGGGCGACGTTCAGACACCGAGCGATGCTGCCCTGCACACCCACAGATATCCCCATGGCACCTTTCCAAGCTGGGATATTCTGGGACTTTATGATTTTATTCTATGATTTGATGACTCTATTCTGGGGTTCTGTAACATCTCCACTGGCTTGAGGTTTCAGGGGCAAAGCCAGTGAAGAGGGGGGAAGATACTTGGTCCCAGTCTCGAGGTGGCTGTAAACCAACAGCTCCTGTTTGTTTGGAGCACAGAACGTCCCCTTCCCTGCCCTGAGGGGCACGGGGGATTCTGGGTGGTGTGAAGACCGAAAACGGGCATGGAAAGCTCTGAGAAAGAGGTGCCCACCCCTCAAACCGAGTCACTTCCCCACTCAGAGCAGAACCAGCTGCAAATCCGGCAGGCAGAGCCCCCCAGGTGAGGCCTCACACCAGCTGCCCTGCGGAGAGGAGGGGTAAATAATTCACAGGTAAAGAAGATCCCCCTGGTCCCTTTACCTGCGTGTCACAAGGCAACGTGATCCACCTCACATTCATGTAGCTGTGCAGCAGGTGCAGCTTGGCCTCCAGCGACAGCGTCACACTGGTGTCACCATGGAGGGGGGAGGGAAACACAAGTTAGAGCCCAGTTTCCAATTCCCACCTGGGTCTTCCCCGTATTTACATTATTCCCTGTGTTTTTGCAGCTTTCCAAACTTTTCAGTGGAACACCAAAGGGAGAAATCAGATTCTCAAGTGTTGGAATTAAAACACTTCTTCTGCCTCAGGAACAGCAACTGCTGGGACCAAACCATGGTGAGACCTGCCCAAAGTCCAACCCGAGCCAGGCAGGGTCTGGTGGCCACCACTCTCCCCTCTCCAGGGGCCCATGGCACAGGGATGGGGTGGGGAATGGAAAAATACACCTTTTTTGTGGAAATATAATGGAAGATCCTCCACTGCTACACCCAGCCTGGAGCTCCAGGACCTGGGGCATCATCTCTTTACCGTGTGGGAAGGAAGCTCAGGAGATGTCACAGCCCCACCCAAAACGTACCAAAGTGAAGGAGAATGAAGGAAAAGCTGCTCCATCCCCAAGAGCAGTGTCATCCCCTAAGCCCAACCTCCGTCCAGCACAAGAAATCCCAGCTGGGGTCAGGGCTGACCCCTCTAACCCTGGCCACTCTGCTCTGTGGATCACCTGGACCCCCTGTGGATCCCCACCCTGGATTCCCTGTGGATCACCAACCCAGATTCCCTGTGGATCCCCACCCTGGAT
>NW_020885111.1:48426-58650 GCF_003945725.1 Corapipo altera
TCCACAGCGAAGTGCACCGGGAGCAGCTTGTGCTCGGAGTCTGTCAGAGGGATCACGGCTGCCCCGGAACAGAAACACCACATTTACAGCCCAAAAGGACAAAAATCCCACACTCACAGCCCACCTTTCTGATGGGAACAACATCACAGCAAATCCCAGTGACTGCCAGTGCCTGGGATCATGGAATTGTCAGAGCATCATGGAAAGGTTTGGGGTGGAAGGACCTTAAAGCTCATCCAGTTCCACCCCCTGCCATGGGCAGGGACACCTTCCACTAGACCAGGTTGCTCCAAGCCCTGTCCAACCTGGCCTTGGATGCTTCCAGGGATGGGGCAGCCACAGCTTCTCTGGGCAACCTGTGCCAGGGCCTCAACACCCTCCCAGGGAGGAATTTCTTCCCAATATCCCATCCAACACTGCCCTTTGTCAGTGGGAAGCCACTGCCCCTTGTCCAGTCACTCCACATCCTTGTCCCAAGTCCCTTTTCAGCTCCTGGAGGCCCTTTAGGCACTGGAAGGGCTCCCAGGTCAGGACACTGTTGTTTTCCTGAGCTGCTGGTGCATGTTGCTGGGTCCTGCCCAGCTTTTCCCCCCCAGCACCCCCAAATCCTCCTCCATGGGACTCCTTCAGTGCTTTTTTCACCTGGATCTCATCCCTTACCTTGATCCTTTGTGTTTTCCTTCTGCTCCATGGAGACCAGGGCAGAAAAATGGGCTTGGTCATAAGCCAGAACCAACGGAGACCGGTGGCATTTGTTGGCTGGGACTTCCAGGGGCAGATAGATCCCTCCAAAGGGAATTGGGGCAAATGCTGGGAAGAAACCAGGGCGGTTAGTTCTGATCCCAGGTTCAAGAGTTCAGAGTTGTTTGTGCCACAACTGCTCCAGAATGAGCTGTTCGCCTCAGTCGAGGTCTCACCTGCAATTATCCGTCATCTCAAGGGACATTAAACAAAACCACAACCCAAACCAGACATTTATTTTATATCAGGAGGGTGGAAAATGCAGAATGAAATGGTATTTTCTATAAAAAAACCCCTCTTCACTCCCCCACAAGACAAACTTTGCCCATGGAGTGATGGAAAATGATTGACCTTCTCTGACAGGGAACTGAAGGTGATGGTGGAAAATCCACCACGCAGGGAACAGAATTTCCCATCTCTACATGTGTGTGGGGGGCAAAAGAGGTAGAAAAAAGAAAAATCCTCATGGGGATGCTCCTAAAGCAGCAGAAACAGGGCTGGGAGCTGAGCTGGGCCCTGGCTCTTCCAGGGGTTCACCTGCAGCAGGTGAATGTTCCCCGTGTGCTGCTCCTGACTCCAAACCCGGCCTCAGGGGCAAAGAGCCCTTGTGAAAACATGGGATTGAGAGGAAAGGTGGACCCTGAGCACAGACAGGTCAGAGAGGCTTTGGGAAGAGAGGGCAGGTCTCACCTTCGCCCCCCGAGTCCCGCAGCATCGTGTCTGCCACCACCACGATGGGTCTCTTCAGCACGTGGGCCAGGACGAAGACGTGGAACTCCTCCAGGCTCTCGTACACCGGCTCTTCTGAGCTCTCCACCCTTGGGGAAGAAGAATTTCACCCTCTGGATATTCAATCCAATGCTTTGTAACACCAGGAGGAGGTTTCGGAGGCAGCCACAAAGAGGATCGACAGCGCTAAAGGTTGATCTCAGCGCTAATTTGGGGGTTTAGATGTTGATCCCTAAAATGTCCTGCTCCAAGGCAAGGGTTTGTGCCCAGGAAACACCCAGCTGCTGCCTGGCACTGCTGGGAGTCCCTTATCTAAAGGGCCTCCCAGGTAGGAGCTGCCAGGACGGCTGCAGCAATGAAGTGCCCTTGAAACAGAGCGAGAGGCAGAAACTCAGCTCTGGGTTATTCCCTCATTTCGGAACCAGCAACACTGGGAAACACAAGGAAAAGGTGCATTCCCTGTTCAATCCGTGTGCTGCCCCACAGAAGAGGCCGTGCAGCACCAAAATCCTTTCCTCAGATGCTCTGTGGGCCTCGTGTTTCCTCGTGACCCTTCCTTTTCCCCCCGAAACCCCAACGAGCCGGCCCAACACGGCCCCCCAGCCCTGTCCCCTGCCCTGGGGCACCACCCCGAGCTGTGCCCTGAGGGAGGACATCCCCTGTTTCTCCCCTGGCTGTGTTGTTGCCTCTGGGCACTCACGCACCCGCCGCAGCCGCCGCCGTTGGTGCCGTAGTGCACGCGGGGCTCGCTGGACGCCAACTTGATCAGCTCGTTCCACTCCTTCTGCCACTCCTCCTCCGTGTACACCAGCCCAGACTGAAAAAAACAGCAAAGAGAACCCAAAATCCTCCAAGGAAATCTCTCCCCAGTCGCTCCAGCGCTGGTTTATACCCACAGCACAACTTTTCTCCATGGATTTATGCAAAAATAATCAACGTGTTCCGCACCACACCCCTGAAAAAGTGGGGCACAGCCCCGGCTGGCACAGCCCTGAGGGCACCTCCATCCCACCAGGCTTTAGCTACAGCATATGTTGGTTTGGTCCAATGGCACAAATGTCTAAAGCCTGCTCCAAGGGTTGGCTTCAGGAAATCCACCTTTCCTCAAGGCAGCAGCTAGGGAGGGACCTTAAAGCTCATCCCCTTCATGGCAGGGACACTTCCCCCTAGTCCAGGTTGCTCCAAGCGCCGTCCAACCCGGCCTTGAACACTTCCAGGGATGGAACACTTGAACATTTCCCTGGGCAACCTGTGCCAGGGCCTCACCACCCTCACAGGGAAGAATTTCTGCCCAGTACTACCCCAAACTTGCCCTGTTTTAATTTAAACCCGTTCCCCTGCCCTGTCACTCGTGCCAAGCCCCTCTCAGCTCTGACTGCAGGACACACCTCACCGAGGCACAGCCAAGGAGCTGCCCAAAATTCCACACCTGACAGGAAAGCGCCTCCCAAACCCACGGGGTGTTTTCCCAGGACTTTCTCCTTGGCAAAGAGGGCCCAAACCGACGCTCAGTGGGCTCCCACCTCCTTGTTCTGCTGCGTCTGCTGCCAGCGCCACCTCCGCCTCAGCGCCTCCCGCTCCGCTCCCTTGTCCATCAGGGTGTAGAGGGATTTCCGCAGCATGAGATCCCGGTCGTGGAAGCCCCACATCCCTGCAGGGGGAAGGACGGAGAGGAGGATTAGGAGGGGCTGGTATCACACCCTCCAACCCGCTGAGGTCCCACGGCCCGTGCAGACGTGCCAGAGGAGGGAAGGGGCGGCTCCGTTATCCCACATTTCCTGCAGGACTCTGGGGAAACTTGCCAGGCAGACAGGGAGGGGGATCTGAGGAGCACACAAGCTGCTGGCAGCCCCTTCCCTTCAACCCATCCCGCTCCCAGAGAGCCTGAGCCCCACGACTGCTCATGCACTGAAGCCGCTGAGGCCGGGAGGAGCAGCAGCATCCCCGTTTCCCCATGGGAATGGATGGGAGATGCTGGGTCCTGCTCCCACCTGGGCTCTGCCCCTGGGGCCAGTTGGTTGTTTCCCCATGGATTAAGCCCAGCCTTACCCAGGGAGGCGGCGTGGAGAAGGCAGTTCCCGTCGCCGGTGGTGGCCAAGGGCAGCAGCCGCTGGCAACTGGGATCCACTGTCACCCACCAGTTCAGGCGCCCTGGGGAATGTGGGAGAGCATGAAACCACAGCACAGCACAGCATTGAGGGGCACTGGGGGGCTCAATCCCTCCAAAACCACCAACGAGGACGAAAACCAGCTGAACAAGCTGCGGAGCAGGGACAGACCCATCCCAGGGCTGGGGAGCAGGGACAGACCCGTCCCAGGGCTGGGGAGCAGGGACAGACCCGTCCCAGGGCTGGGGAACAGGGACAGACCCGTCCCAGGGCAGGGAAACAGGGACAGACCCGTCCCAGGGCAGGGGAGCAGGGACAGACCCAGCCCAGGGCAGGGGAGCAGGGACAGACCCAGCCCAGGGCAGGGGAGCAGGGACAGACCCAGCCCAGGGCTGGGGAGCAGGGACAGACCCATCCCAGGGCTGGGGAACAGGGACAGACCCAGCCCAGGGCTGGGGAGCAGGGACAGACCCATCCCAGGGCTGGGGAGCAGGGACAGACCCATCCCAGGGTAGGGGAGCAGGGACAGACCCCTCCCAGGGCAGTGGGGAAGAGTCAGGACATTGATAAAGCAACAAAAAGGGGAGGTTGGAGCTGTAAAACTCCCAGGGGACGCCAGGAAAGGGCCAGGCTGAACAGGGTCACCCAAATCAGAATTAAACAGGAATAGGAGACAGGACTTCCACTTAGACCAGCTCTCCTCTACTCATTTCTCCCCCACCCCTCTTATTTCCCTCCCCAAAAAGCCCATCAGGCTGAAAATGCCTCCCGGAGCACCCGGCACGAAGAGCTTCTCCAGGGAAAACCAGCATTTTTCTTGGAACCAAATCCCTCCAGTTTCGACCCTCTCACAGCCTGGTTTTCCCTGCTCACTGGTTTTCAGGCAGAACACTGTGGGATTTCTGCTGATCCCAGCAGCTTTCCCCCTACAAACACAAACTGACGGCGCTTTGTGCCCTTTAAACCGCGAGTTTTGGGTCATTGTGGTGATTTGACTCGAGAGCAGTTAAAAATAGAAGGTAGGAAAAAATGCCCAATAAGCCCAGCGTGGCTGGAGGCTCAGCCTGGAGGTCCAGCCCTTCTTGAGGGAGCAAAGTGGGGCTGGATCAGGACTCTGAACCCCCCAGGCTGTGTCTCACCCTGCCCTGCCCTCAACACCCCTCCTTGGCTGCCTCGTTCCCCAGTAGTTTTTGGATCCCGTGCAACAGGCAGGTTTTTGGCTGGAAAAGGCTGTTCAGGCTTCCAGCAAGTTGTATTTAAATTGCTCCTGCAGGAAACCAGCCCTTTCCCAGCGTTTCCAAGGAGCCTCTCCCTCCTCCTGAGCCTGGGCCCTGCCAGAGATCCCGACATGCAGACACGGGGTTGCTGGAAATGGTTTGCACAGCCTCAGGGAGGAGCTAAACGCAGAAAACCGGGATTTAAACACCCCTAGACACGGGAAAACACAACCCCACGAGCCCGGTGTGACGCAGGTGGGTCGTTCCTGTCCCCTGCGCCGGGAGAGGGACCCTCTGGAGCTGGAAGTGTTCCACACCGAGCCCGGGGACAATGGAAAAGCCGGCTGTTCCCTCCACACAGCTCCTGGCACGGCCGAGTCGGGAGCCTGGGCCAAGTGGCCCAGGGCCAGGGGAGCGAAGGCAGCGCCTCACAGCAGCTGCCCCCCCACGAAACGCTGCCGAGGGACCCTTTTGATCCATTTCCCCCCCGTTCCTGGAGCATCTGATGCCCCTTTCCGTGGAGTTGGGAGTCTCGGTTGGCACTCTGGAGGTTGTGCAACCTCTGGCTGGGTGCCATGCCAGGGGACACACCTTGGGGAGGTATTTCTGGGCCCGAGTGTTTGTAGCCACTCTGGTTATGCAAGAGAAGTCGTCTCCAAAGGAACCGCAGCCCAACCCTGCTCCCGATGTTTTGCTCCCGTCGAGGCAGCGGAAAGGCCAAGAGGCCGCCCAGAAGGATTGAAAACAACACATTTCTCTGCGTGTGGTTCTTAGGAAACACCCCTGAGAGCTCTGCAGGGAAGACAACTGGATTCAGGAGCACCAGGGATCTTTCCCAGAGCGGCGGTGGCAGATCTGCAGGCCGGGAAAATCCGTCAGCATCCAGAGGCTCCCTCTGCATCCAGCACAGCCCTGAGGGGTCCAGTGTCACCCCACAGAACACCAGATCAGGACCTGCACCCAAAGGTGTGTTTGGGGAAATCCCATCGTTTCTTCCAGCAGGAGCCACCCGAACAGGTCACGGCAGTGGGGAGGAACTGGCAGCTCCTCCCAGCCCGAAACGAGAATTGTCTCATCCAAAACCCGAATGGCTCCCCTAAGGCTACCGGGAATCCACTCTCATGGATCACTGCGTGATCACATGAGGGAGTGTCCCAGGGATGTGCCACGACTGAACCCACTCTGCAGCTTCCCAACACAGGGCAAGGCCTGATCCACGAGGGTTTGTGCCAAAGGACACCAAGGCTACGGCGAGGGCTGAGGTTTCAGCTCTACCAAGACCTTTCCACCCCACTCTGAGCACGTTCAAGGCATTCCCAGAGGATCCCGTTGCAATTTACAGCCACTTTGGAAGCACTTACTCTGCCACCGTGGTGTAATGGGATCTCTGGATGCACAGGGAGAGGATCTGAACATTTATTGGGCTATAAAACATTTCCTTAATCCCCTAAGGACGGCGTGTGCTAAATTAATAACGGGAGTCTCCCTAGATCGCAGCACCACGCTCAAAACCCTACTTGGAATCCAGCTTGGAATATTTCATAGCTGCATTACAGCCCTTTGTTACAGACAAACACTTGTTTATAACAACCCACAGAGTCTCCCAAAGGCATCTTCTGAAACTCTAAATTCCTCCCCATTAATGGTGTCCCAGAGCGCCTGGAAGCGCCCCCAGCCCACGGATGGAGCACCCAGCCCACGGATGGAGCACCCAGCCCACGGATGGAGCACCCAGCCACCCCCAGCCCCCTCACCCCCTTCATGCTGGGACACAGGAACCCAAGTCCCCGAGCCTGCTGGGATGGGATCCGGGGTTTATCTGCACCAGCCCCGGCGGCTGCGCCGGTGCCGTGTAACGGGATCGCTGGGATCAAGTGCTCATTCCCAAAACATGAGAATATTTGTTACAGCAACACCTGAGCAGGAGAGGGAGAGGTTGGGCACCCCAACTGTCCATTATCCCCGAGGATAACGCGTTTCCCAGTGTGTGCAGCAGCCACGGGAACAACTGGGGGTGCAGACCCTCCTGAGACCCCTCCCGTGTCCTGGTGCCAGGGATGGGGTTTTTCCCTGCCAACATGGAGGTCCCACCCATTCCCCAGCTCAACCTTATTCACAGATCCCCTGGGAGCTGTAAATCTAAACTCAGGAGACCGATGGAAAGCAAATCCATGTGCCCTGGCAGGGGGTTCCTCCCCAGGCACACAGTGAACCAGTGGGTGCTGGAGCAGCAGCATCGACCTTGTGTCCAAAATCAATCCTGGATTTGTCAGCAGGATGAGCTGCTGTCTGTGTTACATGGGAATTCCCTTTTCCCTGTCTCCCCGTGGGGTGGCTGGATGGAACAGGGCACTGGAATGCTCCAGGAGTGAGACAATGCCAGTTTTTGGGTGTCCCCACTCATCTGTGCGTGGTGACAACAGCCCTGGGCTATTTACACTCGGTTTCCCTGGGCAAAGGGGGCAGCTCCTCCTCAGCCCTTGCACCAGGCTGTAAAAAGGATGGAATGACTCCCTGCTGGATATGCATCCGTGTGACACCCTGGGGTGTTCCCAAGGGTCCCACTGCCAAACTGTCTACAGCACAGGCCACCAGCACAGAGCCAGCACTCACCAGCCTGCTCCAGTGCCACCAGCATGGACTGCTCGATGAGATCCCGCTCGATGAAGCTGCGGAATTCCTCGGAGTACACGGTGAGGTCGGGCAGCTGGAAGGTGCAGATGGGCATCTCCAGCAGGTGCTCGCTGCCGCCGCCGTTGCTGGAGACGTGGGAACGCGCCAGGGACACGATGGTGGAGCTGGCGTGGGAGATGCCTCGGGACAGGCGCTTCTCTGGGGGGGGGGAAAAGAGGAAACCCACCTGAGCAGGGCAAACGCCACGGAAGCCACCGCAGATCTGGTGGCGCGGGAGGAGGTTTGAGGGACCCCCCTGGCTGTGGGACACACTGACCTTGCACGACGTCATCCTGGCGCTGCAGGGGCGGCCGCCCCGGCCGTGCCGCCTCCCGCGGCTCCGGGGGTCGGGCACCGCGGCCCTCGTTGAAGGAAGGCGGCAAATTCCCGGCGTGGACCTGCCGGAGCTGCTCGAAGTCGCTCAGCGCCGCGCTCAGGTCCCAGTTCTTGCCTGCACGGGGAGGGATTGGACTGGTCACCCTCGCACGGCACGGAAAACCGGGGCAGGTCCTAAACATCCCGCTGGAAACCGGGGTGGGGAGGCCCTGGCACAGCCTGCCCAGGGAAGCTGTGGATGGACCATCCCTGGAGGTGTTCAAGGCTTGGAGCAACCTGGTCTTGTGGGGAGGTGTTCCTGTCATGAACAGGATGAGCCAACCCACTCCATGGTTCCACGATCCACCAGACCTGTCGCTGCCACCAGACAGTTGACACGTGGAGGGAACTCAAAGCACAGGCGGAAAAAAACGATTTAAATTGCTCGCCTCGCCCTCAAACTTCACTTCATGCATCTATTTATCCGACTGCTTCACTAATACCACCCAAAAAAGGAAAATCCTTGTGTTTTCCCTCATTCCCACCCCTGCAGCTGTCAGCTCCTCCAAGGATGCTGGAGGAACAGCAGCGTCACCAAAACGAGCTGGAAGTGCCGTTGTCAAAATAAATCAACTCCTGCAACGAGCAGGAACCTGGGGAGGGGGGAGGTTGGACGGAAAATCCACTCAACTTTTCCCATCCCAAATCAACATATTCCCCCTCACAGACAGGATCCGAAATCCTGATGTGAGGCCAAACGACCCAAACCCCAGAACCAGAGCTCAGACCCACCCAAACCCACGACTCGCCCCAATTCCACCAGGGCGACGCTGGGCTCCCGAAATTCCAGGGGTGAAGCCCTGAAACCTGCCAATATTGAGAGTTTAAAGAGGGAAAATAAAGCTACGGATTGATGCTGCCAGTGCCGAGCTAAGGTGGAGAAAATTGCCTAAAGACCTGGATTCTGGCACCAATTTCAGGGCTTTGAACTCATTCCTGCCAGGAATCCCAGCTGGGAGCAGGTGCTGCTGCTGCAGCTGCTCCTGGGTTCAAGCAACAGCAAAAATGAGCTGAATGGCATAAACCAGGGATGATGGGAAGAAACTCAGGCAGGGGGGCCTGTCGCTCTAATTCCAGCTGGGATAATTCTGCACACACAGTGTCTGTGTCCCCCAGCATTCCCAGGATTGACTCACTCCCTCTGGCCAACGAGAACCCAAAGGCAACGCCCATGAGCACCTTCACAGCCCCAAAAAACTGAGCTGGGATCCTTCCTCCTGCACCCTTCCCACCGTTGGGAGCACAGGGAGAAAGGGATCACCCACAGCACCCACTGAACAAGATCACAGTGATCCCTCCCTTCAGGAGGCAGTGCCACTGGAAAGAACCATAATCCTGAAGTTTTTGAAGGCACTGCTGCTAAAACAGAAAAAAAATCTTCATTTTTTTAAGATATCACTGACATAAAGGAGAAAATCCTTAATTTTTTCAAGGCACTGCTGACAGAAAGAAAAAAAACCCCTTCAGTTTTGCTGCCTGTGGCAGCACACGGAGAGGATGAAGGGAATCCACCCTCCTGGTTGCTGCCCTTTCCTTCCCAACGTTTGCAATCCATCACCCAAGGGATGTGTGAGGAGAAACCCAGGCAGAGTGTCCCCAGGGCAGGATTTTCCCATCCCAGCCCTGCAGCTCCAGCCCCCAGCTCCGGGCCCTCTTCCCGACCCTTTTTTCCTCCCCATCAGCCGTCCCTGGCTCTTCCCCAGTTATTCCCAGCTTTCCTACCTTCGAGGAGGTCTCTGGCCAGCCCCGGCTCTGCCCCCGTTGAGCGAACAAAATCCGACAGGACGATGTCCATAGCCGAGGCCGTGGCTCATGGAGCCGCGCACGGACGGGGTCGGCGGCGCCGGATCGGCTCCTCGGCATCAATCTGGGAACGACACCAACAGCGCACATGGATCCAGTGGTGGAGGATAAAACGAGGAGCCAGGCCATGAACCTCCCCCCCCCAGAATTAACTGTGCCCCAGGACTGCCAGTTCATTCACTGGGAACTGGGAGAACAACACCCATTTCGCTGCAACGGCTCCGCCAGCGACGGGCATTTCCTTGGAAAATTCGGGAACTAAACCCAGTTCTCATCTCAAAGGTGGTGGAGCTTTTCTTTCTGCATCAGGGATAAGGAGTTGGGAGTAAATGATATAAGAAATGAATGTTTGGGAGCAGTGAGAAAGCAGGAAGTTCCTCTCGGACATTTGCAGGGAGCAAATCCCTGCCCCATCCCACTCTGAGCTGGGTGCCAGGGAAGGGGAAGCAAGGCCAAAATGCTGGAATTAGGAGATGTGTCCTAAGGAAAATAAATCTTAAAAATCCTCTGTCCAGAGAGAGCTCCTTCCCAAGCTCCTTCCCAATCCAGAGCTCCTTCCCAGGCTCCTTCCCAATCCA
>NW_020885111.1:58660-62896 GCF_003945725.1 Corapipo altera
AATCCAGAGCTCCTTCCCAGAATGGAGCAAAACCAAAGATCTATTCTGTAGCTTTGGATTTTGGCAGTTTCTGAGCCTGGGGAAGGCGTGTGCTCCTGCCATGCTTCCGAATCCTGATTTTCCACATTCCTCGGGGCAGAGGGGGAAAGGGAAAGGGAGACAGGCAAAGTGCTCCACCGGATTTGGGGCTTTGCAGTTCAAGGTTGGGATAAAAATTCTGCCATCAAGGAACAGAAACTGCCAGGAAAAGAATTCACCCCAAACCAAAAATTTGGAAGAAGAGGGGAAAAAGAATTGGGAAGGCTGGGAGAGGAAGGTGCTGGTGTATTGGGAATAAAAGAGGAAATTTCAGGATAACGTGGAATAGGAACAAACCTGGTTGTTTTCCAGGTGCCTGGGAAAAAAATCTCCTTTACAGGATTATCCCTAAAGATGAACAAAATTCCCTGGAGCACTGAAAGTGTCTCTTTTCAGGAAGGGCAAAACACCCCAGTGTCTCATTCCAAGATCATCCCTGAAGATGTGTGAAATTCCCTAAGGGTACCCAGCTCCCCAAGAGCAGCCGTTAAACATCCAGGCTTTAACCTGGAATTCCCTGGCTTTGCTGGGGAAACACCATTCCCACTCTCTCACAGTGGTGTCATCATCAACTTCCTGCCCCTAGAAAAACTCCTCTGTTTTCCTCCTCCACCGTTTTCCTCCTCCACCACCGGAGCGATCCCGGAGCCGCGATCCCGGAGCCGCGTCGGAAGGAGCGACGCCAAAGCCCAGAGCGTTCCGGGAGCGGGATTTGGCAGCAATTCCTGCTCTAGCCCCACCAATTTAGGCAACGTCCTTAATTAGGAGCCGCACGTTTGGATCCCGTAATCTCTGGCAGGAGCTGCAGGAACATCCCAGGAGCGGCTCCGGGATGGAACTGCTGCGGTAATGGGGCAAACTTCCCGCAGGCGGGTTCGGAATCCGAAGGAAAATGGAAACTCGGTGGAGGTTTGGGGAGGGAATGAGCAGCACTGCCCACCCCCCCTCATCCACGGCATTCCGAACTCCCGCGCGCACAAAAACGTCAGGGAAAACACGGATGGAAAACTCCGGGTCCGACGAGGCGGCGATGGACTGTCGGAGATTTATCAGGGATCGGGCGGAGAAACGGCCCCACCCCAGTGTCAGTGATTATTTCCTTTCCCTGTGGAAGGGAAGCGCCCTCTCCTCTTCCCTCCTTTTGGAACAGGTTGGAAATACAAGCCCAGACAGGAAATCCAAGCCCCGGGAGATGCACAACTTCAAATCCATCCCCCGGCAACGGAACACGCGCCGAGCAGACCCCGAAGTCCCCGGGATGGATCCCGGCTGGATGGAATCCAGAGTGAGCATTCCTGGCACATTCCAACCAGAAAAATGGGGAAAAGGTGCATTTAGGACTAAGGCCGGTTGCTCCCGTGATCCCGGTGATCCCGGCAGCTCTCTGCAGGACAAACCAGCAGGATTTTTAGCAAATTTTAACAAATATTCCCCCACACCTCCCCAGGGCCTGAGCACAGCTGATCCCGACGGATCAGCCATCCCAGAGTCACCCCTTGCTCAGACCAGAAGGAGCCAGAGCCTCACCCAAACTATTCCATGGTCACACGGCCATGGGAATGGAGGGAGAGCCTTATCCCAACATTCCAATGGACCCTCCTGGCACTAACTCCGACCTCCAGCCTTCCAGGCGGTGGGAAAAGCCGGGTTCAGTCAATCCCTGCAGCCTGCAAACCCTTCCCGACAGGAATACAGATCTTTAACACTGAACACCCACCTAAAACAAGGTGAAAGTCATAAAACCCCCCAGAGCTGCCACTCCCTCAAGGCCTCTTCCAGAGCAGCTCCAAGTGCCAGGTCTGGGAAGGGACTCAGCAGGAGCATCCCAGAGCATCCCGGCCCTGCGGGGGCAGGACCACACTCCCTGCCCAGATGCCATCAGGGGAATTAGGAGGCTGAAGGAGGAATTCCAGAGGACACAAGGTCCAAGAGCTCAATGTCCCTCAGCTCCGCCGTGGGGGAGAAATAAACCACCAAAAACATTGAGCTGAAGCATTTCACCGGAACCAACTGCGGAGCAGCAAAACCGGATCCATTGGAAGTTCCGGGATCTGGATTTATGGGGCTTTAGTTCCCTTATTTTGTCAGATTTCCATCGTGCTGAACATCTGCTGCAGAAACAGAAAATAAATGTCTTTGCAAGGGCCAAATCCCAGCTCCAGGTCAGCCACGACCAGCGGCTCCAGGGTGTTTATAAAGGTACTTCCAGAAATATTTTAGGAGCAGCAAACTCTGACGTCTCTCCCCCGGATCTGCCACGTGATGTTTTGCAGGAACCAAGTCGGGAGCCAGGACTCCACTCCCAGGGCTCTGCTCTCTGCCTGGCCACTCTGCCACACCCTGGCCCTGTGGGGACACAGGGACCTCCAGGCTGAACCCCCAGAGCCCTCGGGGACCTGCAGGTGAGGCAGGAGCTGCCCAAATCCACGGGAGGTTTGATCCTGCCAGACCCATCCCGATGTTTTTGCTCCCAGCACTGGGAAGCTGCAGGAGCAGAGCAGCCAGTGGACATGTATGGAACCCCCAAACCCAAATCCCTGGAATTTGGCAGCGCTCAGGGCTAAGGAGGGGGACACTGGGGACACCTGCAGCACCCCTGGCTCCAGGGAAAGGCCCATGGAAGGACCCACAGGTGGGACAGAGGAGCAGCCCCAACCTGAGCCTTAACGGAGCAGGGATGAGGAAAATGAGCTTCTCCCATGGCTCAGCTCCAAGCAAGCAGGTCCTGAAGGCCCTGGAGGAGGTTCCTGGCTTCCTCCTGCTCCCCAGGACGGTGGGAGCTGCCTCCATCCCATCCCACACCCTGGTCCCAGCACGGCAGGTTACCTAACGCCGCCGGAACAGCCGCGCCGGGATTAGCGGGACCGCGCTGAACCCAACCTGACCTGACACCTGTGCTGTGCTCACTAAGCTCCCACCAGGGGCTGCATGGACATGGACCATGCAGCTCCCACCTCATCCAGGGTGGGAATCAACCTGGCTCATCATCATCATTGCCACCATCACAGAACCTCCATCAGCAAAGCCCAAACTCCAGTTATTCCCGATAAAACTCATGGTGCAGGACACCCCACGAGCTCCCCAGCTCCCTCAGCCCGAAGGGAGGGTGCTGTGGGTGCAGGAGGAAGTCTGAGAGGGGAAAAACAGGGATATTTGGGACACAGATGGATCAGGCAGCTGCGGCCAGGCCGGATGTGGCACTGTGGTCACACCTCCTGGTACGAGCAGCTCTCCAGGGAGATTCACCATCCAGGGAACTGCAGGGTCAGGAGCCTCTGGTAGAGTTCTGGCACATGATCCCTGCAAGTAGAGCTTTTCCAGCTGGGAAAAAGGGTTCCTAAAACCACATTGGTGCTTCAGGAGTCAGGGCAGGCTGAGAGAGTCACAGTGAGAGTTACAGAAGTCGTCCTGCTTTTATAAAGCTTTGGTGCTTCAAATAACGGCTTTATCCTGTTTTCCAGAGCTCCAACAGCTTCCCAGTGCTCCAGACACAATCAGGCTCCTCCCAACACCCAGATCATCCTGAGCTTGGGGCTGAGGAACCCACTGGAATGACACTTCCAAGAGGGATAAAAGCTGAAAAAGTCTCCAACACAAACGCAGCAGCTTCGCCAAATCCAGGCTCTGCCCCATCATCATCATCATCCCTCCTAGTTATCCATTCCTCTGCTCCCAGGAATGACAGGGATTCTCTAAGGACCCGCTCTGAAGCACTGACAATAAACTTGGTCCTCTCGGCAGCTGCACTGAGGAAATTCCCTTTGAGCCAAATTCTCCTTAAACCAGGCCGTAACTATTTCCAGCCCAATCCCTGGATCTCCAGGAGCACCAGGCCCGGCACACTCTGTCCTTCCCCCTGTCCCAGGGGATGCTCCAAACGGCCCCTCCACAATCGAGGCCACGGCAGCCTTATCCCTCATTCCGTGTTTCCTCCCCGGAGCCTTTCGATCCAGGGCTCTTCCCGCCGGGAAAATCCACTTTTCAGTCCTTTCCAGGGATGGGTTTAGGGTGTAACTCGGTGCTGAGGGAGGCGAGGCACCTGTTGAGGGCAGGAGCATCTCCCAGCGCTCCCCCCCCCCCCCCCCCGGGCCCCTTCCCCCCCCCCCCCGGCCAGATTTACCGCAAACGCTCCAGTAGAACACCGAACCGACCGAAATT
>NW_020885111.1:62906-63669 GCF_003945725.1 Corapipo altera
AGAACACCGAACCGACCGAAATTAAGGCACCAGGAAGAGCAGAGTCCCGAATTGCAAGTAATTCGGGCACACGGCTCCTCTTTCCATCCCCCCTGCCGCCCTCTATCCCGGCGAGATTCGGACACTCACACAAAGGTCTCACCCCTCGGCAGTTCCCGGGGGCGACTCCCGGGGCTTCGGAGCAGAGTTTCACCTCGAGCAGCTCCTCGCCCACGGGGACAACGCGGAGCCGCGCGAGGAGCTCCCTGGATTCCTCCTGGATCGGGACCGGCAAAACTCCGCGCTTGTCCCCCGAGCTCGCGTCCCGCTGCCGAGGGAGCCGAGCGCGGCCCCGGCGGCCGCTCACGGATCTCCAGCACTCGGGAAGGGACCCCCACCCCGGGCGCGACCCCCCGGCCCGGCCCTGGATATCCCGGCGGCACCGGGAAAACAAGCAACGATTTGGCCCCAAATCCCCCGGGCCTGGGGCAACGTCACCGCCCGGCCCCGGGGGGGGCACTCGGGGTCGCCCCCTCCCCGGTGGAGCCCCAACGGCGGGGGGTGAAGCCCCGGGGGGCTCCGCACCGGGAGCGGGCGGGGGGCGGCCCCGGCCCGGCCGTGGGCGGTTGGAGTGGGGGGGGGAGCCGGGCTGAGGCGGGACTCGAACCCCGGGGCCGACCCCGCACTCCGGCACCGACCCCCGCACCCCGAGCCGCCCCCCCGGGCCCGGCCCCCGAGGCCGCGCCGTGACCCCGCGGGCGCCGCCGCCGCCCTCCCCCCCCCC